>NW_011495018.1:18263165-18332939 GCF_000754665.1 Bison bison bison
GGTGGGCTGGGAGGGAGATGACACTTCTGTACAAGCGTGCTGAAAGGTGATCTACTAATTGTTAAAACAAGAGCTCCAGAAAACAAAAGGCAAAAATCACAGAATTGACAACAAAGCTGATCTGCATTATCTGCCATGTCTGCCTTGCAAGATGCTACTTCTCTGTTTGTTTGTTTTCTTAGTCTGGAATCTCTTAACTTTGCCTGGGTAAATCTCACCGTTCCTTCAAGGGCCATTATGAATGCCCTGCCATCCATGAAACTCATCCTAATTCCTCCAAGTTGGCAATGATCTCCACTCAGAACTGCACACGGGGTTTCTGCTCAGCATCCATCTGGAAGTCGTGTTTCCTCTACACTCCTCAGCCCTCTTTGGTTAGGATGTGAGTTTTCTAAGGGAAAGAGCCATTCTCCATCCCTACAAACTCAGCAAAGTTCCTTGCAAAGGAACTTGCAAAGTGTGGAGTAAATTGTTGCTCAGTTGCTAAGTCATGTCTTAACTCTTTGTAACCCCATGGACTGTAGCCCACTGGGCTTCTCTGTCCATGGGATTTCTCAGGCAAGAATACTGGAGTGGGTTGCCATTTCCTTCTCCAGGGGATCTTCCTGACCCAGGGATAGAACCGCTATCTCCTGCAACAGCAAGTGGATCCTTTATCGCTGAGCCAACAGGGAAGCCCATGGAGTGATTTACCATTTTCTTAATAAAAGCATCCAGGATAGGAGCATTAAGAGGGGAAATCAATTCCTAAAGGTAAGTCATTTTTATTGCTGGGGATTAGACTTTTTCCTTGGAGAGAGAGAGAAGAGAAACGGGAAGTACAGAATGCTGTGAGGATGCCTGGCCTACATGAGCTGTCATGATGAAGCACGGGGCAGACATGCCTCTTTTTCCAGATGTATCAGCAGACTCCACCGATGAATACAGATGCCACAGCTGGCTTTACCAGGCAGTATTTAGAATGACCCCCTAAATCCAGCCTCACTATATTACTTAGAGGGACACTTAAACCTCAAAGAAGATTCATCTAAGGAAAATGGCTCATGGGATTTCATTCCCCCTAAGGCTTCCATGCCTTATGTCAGTAAGTCATCAATAATTAAACAGTAACAGTTAAAACAAGACCACCCAAGCATACAGGCCCAAGGGTTGAGCTACAGAAATGGTTTGCATGGTCCTCTTATTTAGGGTGATTTTAAAGATCATCTATGGTTTCTGGTTTAAAATGGCACCTGCTTGATGGCTCTGGATGCTGTACCTATCAAAGTGCCCATTAAACTGTAATGAAAAAAAAATGATGATAATTTATGACACCTAAACAGTCACCACAAGTTGCCAGAACCTGCAAGGATTTTCTACTGCTGCAAAAAATGAATTGGGCTGAAAAATGTAAGCAGTAGTCCACCTCCCACGAAGTCTGCTGCTAGGTAAAAAAAAATGTGAATTCTGTTACAACGAGAAACCAGGCATCTGTCTTTCTTATGGTGGATGCTGCCACGTAGGAGACATGTGAACTACTGTGGGCATGCCTCCTTTTCCACACTCCTCACCTTCTTTCTTTTCTATAGCCAATAAGAAACTACAGTTCCTAGGTAAACAATAAATCAATACTGGGTAGTGACAAGCAAGGTATGGTGAACCCTGGGAAGCATGGTCTTTGTAAGTAAAGTGTGTTTGCAGGCAGTGGTAGAGGGTAAAGATGGGAAGGAGATAACAGGTGTACAGCCAAGGGCTGGACACTTTTCATGCCAGAGTCAAGAAGTAGGGGAAGGAAGAAGTCCCGTTTCATTCCCGTGAAGACAGTCTGGAGATGGAGGACTCTCTCTCGACAGAGTTGATCACATAACATTGCCATCCATTTGCAGACCCAAGGAGAGGATTTAAAAACTAACCAAACCAAATAAAAATGTGCAACAACATGAAGATGATGGGAAAAAAGATCTTATAGAACAAGGGAAAGAATATGACATCCTAAAGTGTCAGAGGGAAAGTGCAATTCTGAAAACTGTGTGCTGAAGAAACCTACACAGGTTTTTGAAAACTGTTTGGTTTCTTCAATGAAACAGCAGGAGTACAGCCTTTATAAAATGAAGGGCAGATAACTGTAAAGTCAAACCTGTGAGGTTTAAAAAAGATAAAAGGGTAACAGATGAAGCAATGGATGAGGTAAAGAAGAGATTTCATAGAACTAGTAATAGAATTAGTATTCACAGAGAAAATTACTGGAATGATCTATGCCAAAACTTTAATAGTTGATACCTGTCACTAGTGTGACTATGGATTACTTTCTCCCTGTTTCTTGATACTTATTATTATTATTATTTTTTACAAAATAAAAGGTTTTTTAAATCTTTCACTAGAAAAAGTTTTTAATTAGGAGAAGTATAATTATGAAGATGTGGTATTTTAGCAACACATTTATGATACAATATTAAGTCAGAGGAGCAATCTAACATCATACATGGATCATGACTGAAAGAATAAAGGGAAATACCTGTATCAACAGAGTAGCTTGTTTTAAGGAAGAAGGATTAAAACAATTTCTTTACTTTTAAAAGATTTCTTTAATATATCTATTTTATGTTTTATACTAAAAAATTGACTTAGAACGACCCCTCACATGAAACGATAGTCATACCCTCAGCGTGATGGCACTACAGAAAAGGAAATCCTTCTGATGCCAGCACCTACTTTCAGTCCAGTTTCCCCAAGACTCCCAGGTTCACTTTCATGTTCAAACCAATTACTACAACTACAATTTAGGCTAAGTCCCTGGAGGATAGGGCCTTTTGTTTTTGTCTTATACTCTATGCCTAGCACTTAGCTTAGTGTTGAGAAAATCGCAAGAGCTCATGAAATAACTGGTGAATGAACAAAGGAATAACAGAAGGAAAGACTATTCCTTAGAATAGTCTTAGAGACAGGTACAGCCATGCGTAAACAGATTCTTTGCATTCATTCAGTTTTTACAGCATCTCCAGTGTTGAAAACTGCAAGGATGCTTTGCTTCTAGAATTCTCATCATTCATCATAGATTACATGCTCCATGGAAATCCAGTCAGAGCCAAAACCTGGTGCCATCTTTTTATTTCTCTTTTTCCATTTCAAAAGAAAAAGCTGTAGTTAATTCTAATTTTCCTGCGGGCAGAGGGAAAGGGAACTTTTCATGTGTGTGAAAGAATGGCACCCGCTCAGCCACCTGAGGACAGCTCCTCCCAGGAACACCTGTTTGCTCCAACTGAAGCTGGTCCAAATTGAGTCCTGGGGATCAGGAGCTTGCTCTTCAGATGTCCCACCATTCTACAATATTTATTCCCCACCTGTCTGATGGCCGTGATAGCTTGGGAATGCTCCAGCCAGGGAAAGCTGTCGCTTGGCCCTGACATGGCAGAGCTAACAGCAGCTAATGTTCACCCAGAATCTGGTCTGAATCCAGTGACTCCGGAGTTCAAAAATACCTCTTTTTCCTTTTCAGTTCATCAGTCTCAGAAAAAATTCTTAAGGAGGGTGGAGGTAAATAATTTTTTATCCTCCTGACCAATATGCTGCAAAAGCAAGTTATACCTTTCACTTTGCCTCTTAAATCTGATTTTTGGGTGTTCCAGTCGGAGGCATATTAAATAGTTGCCCAATACTAAAAATGAGGATTGGTAAATTCATTTCTCCAACATGAGAGCTCCTGAAAATCCAGAAGGTAAAAACGCAATAAAACCGATCTTAAACACATAATTTAACGTGCAATTCAGGGAAAGAAAAAGATGCCCACGTTAAACTCCAATTATAATGGTGAAATAATGTTTCATTTAAAAAATTCCAGCCATGAGAAAACTCTACATTTGAAAAGCTTACATAAAGCCTTATAAAATAAGAGACCTTTTATCTCCTCCAGATCCATGAGCCAGAAAATACTTTATCTATGCAATTTCAAGGCACATAAAAACCCCAGTGAATAAATAAAATGTTCTTGTTTTCTTTATACAGAAGCTTTAAAAATTATCCATATAAATAGCTTGGCCTTGAACAGACAGATTAAAAGACCTAAAGGCTATGGCTTCAGATCACATATACAGAACAGAAAATGAATGCTTTTCTTCATTGGCTGGGCAAGTTTGCTACTAACTAGATTTCTATAAACCCATTTGATGAAAAAGATTTCATGGGAATATATGAAAAAAAAATTCAATGTTTTAAAGTGATATACTTATCAACTAATTAATGGATCACAATAAAATAATCCATGTACTCTACCAACATTCTTCACATCTATTCATGAATCCCAAGTATAGAAGCTATAGTAAATATGTAGTATAATTCTGAAGACCATAGATTTTTATAAACACATTATTTTAGTCAAGGGTATGAAAGTTCTTAGTATCTTTCTAAAATTGGGGTAAATGTGTGAAAAGATTTTTCATAATTGTTTGCAATTATGAAATTATCTTTTCTATTGAGGTGACTTCAAGCCTTTCTTGTTTACTTGAAGAAAATCTTAAACTCTACTGCAATTAAATTCTCAAGAAGGATTTGGGTCATATTTATTTTATGAGCAGATGCAATTACAAGTTGTTAACTTTCTATATACCCTCAACACAATCGTGGACAAATAAGATCTCTCTAACACCATCCTTCCTACCCTCGATTCAATTTCTGCCACTGGAAGTTACTACTTTGAGGCTGCCATAAAAAGGGAAGCAGCGTACACCATGAGTGGGTTAAGAATTAGGCAGCAACTTTTAGGCTGGGTACCTGCCATTTCCTCTATAAAATCTTAACTGACTGTGGGCACCAGGATTTCTTCTTCTTGTTGCAGCCTACAGCCTCTATCTCTCACTGACCATGAAGTACAAGTGACTATGCACTGTTATTTCTTAAAAATATTAAGGTACCTAGGAGTAGAGTTCTGAGTTTGTTGAATCTCTGATAACCACCAGATTCCCTTTGACATAGAAAACACGGTGTAAACATTTGCTGTTGAAGAAGATGCTGCTGTGGCTGTTGTTGCTAAGAACATGGTTTCTGAGGCTAATACTAGGGTATTGGTCCAACTCGGCCCCATCTTGATGGAATGACTTTGGGCAAGACTCAACTTTTGTAGGGCTCAATTATTTATGACACAAGGATAATAATGATGATGCCAAATCACAGACTTCCTCTGAAATTTACATTAAATGATAATGTACGTGAATGTGCCTTACAAACTATAAGGCCTTATAGAGATTTTAACTGTTAAGATTGTCTTCAGGATTTAATTTTGATAAATGGTCTGATTTCCCAAAGGAAGCACCCCTGAAAAGTTTCTTGTTAAACTTTGTGGGAAATTCAAAATAAGTGTTTCTTGTAGACCAATACGTTTCAAATAAGCCAGGGTATCAAAGCCTGTAAGTAGTATTTAGCTAAGACATTTGTACACAGTTCTGTAACTATGTCTCATTTCTCAACTTTTTTGGAGTTGGCTGGGGACTCTTCAGAAAATTTTATGGAAAATTCTCAGCATGATGCATACACACATACACAAAAATTTTCAGAAAGTTCCAGTGGTTCAGAGACTCTGTGAAACCCTTCCTAGGATAGGGACCACTGCTCTATGCCCTGAGATAAAGAGCATGGTTTTTCTGAAAGTACTTGGGGACTCTGCTGATTGAGACACTTTTAACTGATTTGAGAATTAGAAAGCTGAGAGGGTTTTTTTTTTAATCATAAAATCATTAAGATATCAGAATATGGACAATAGAGTGGCTATGTAAACTATAAGAAACTATGCTGTTCTTTCATAATTCCAAACCTGTTTAACCCTTTTTAAAATTTTTTAATAAAATTTACCATTTTTGCATTTTCCCCATTGATTGATAGTCAGACTTTAGTTTCAAAGTCCTTCACACAATTTTACAAAAGAAGCCACTAACTTTCTAAGTAGGCTGCTGAGGTTAAAAAAAGAAAATGCCTCCGGTCATTTCAGTTACTATCTTATCAAAAAATGTTGGAAATAATTTAAAAGAAGAAAAAGAAAACTACCTCAATTAATACAAGCAAGGTGACCAACTTTTGTAGTTTAAAAAATATTTTAATTACACTTTTGGATATTGAATATCTTTCTTTATAAACAATGCTTTCTTTCTTTTTCTTTTTTTTCCATGAATGCAAACAATTCTTTCTTAATACCTAGATGACAAAAAAAATCTCAAGATGTACACAGTTGTTTCTTATTATGGCTTCCCTGGAAAACATTTCTGGGAAAGCACAATTCCCAGCCACTTACTTTGTTTACAACAGACAAAACTGCTTGTGTGGTATAAATAGGAGTTTGTCCTTAAATGCTGCTGAAAAATAAAATACAACCATGAAAAGGAGCTATTTCCTGCCCCCAAGGTGGCTTAAAAAAAAAAATCTTAGCTACTTTAGGAATAGTACCAAAGCATAAATAATAATTAACAATCGCCACACAATAAAAGACTAATTTTACCAAAAAAAAGGAAAAAGAAAGAAAAAAAAAAGAGCTACGTATTTTAGAGCTGCCCTCAGAATTGTCAGCATTAGATTTTCTTCTCCTACAAGATTCTGAAACCCCTTTTTGTCCTCTTGCATTTGCGATGTATATCTATAGCTCGTTCTTGTTTGTGCAGATAAGCCTCGCCTTGTCTCCCTAACTGGACTTTCAAAAGAGATTCACAGTTGTTTGACTTTTGATCTGGGGAGCAGCTAGCTCGACCACCTGCACTGTGCATGGGCTGTTACTGAGCTCGCTTTGTCCCATCTTATAACACAGCGAGCCTTTTAAAAGTGATGTGTGAATACACTAATTTACAATGTGAGCGTTCAAACAAAAAAATATGGTGGCGGCGGTGGCAGCGGTGGCGGTGGCAGCAGTGGCAGAAGAGGAAGGGGGAGATGTGTGAAGCGGGAAGCCCGGGCACTCGCTTCAGGAAAGTTCAGATATTGTTCACTGCCTCTGGCGTCTAATGAAACAGATGGCCAAAGGCCTCCCTGAGCTTACAATGGAGCAGACAGTGGTGTAATGTTGTGGGGGCCTGCAATTGGAAAAATGTTGTTTGGTGATGGTATATGTTAATAAATAGCTATTTACAAGGGGCGGGGGGCGGCGAGCTGATGGCTCCATTACTTGTTTACAAGGAAGGCCCAGGGCTCCTGCTTCCAGTTAACAGCTCAAGGCTGCATTCAAAGAAAGCGTTGATGGTGAAGGTGACATGCACTCTTCATATTCTACATTGCATTAAAGAATGGCATGCTTCCTGGGGATAAAAGGAAAAAATCATAAAAGAAAGGTAATTCGCGAATTAGGTCAAATTGTGACTCACATCCAAGGAAAATATCAATATAAGATGCTTTTCCACTGTGATTAAATAATGGACAAAAATATTCTGTTATTGTGAAGTTACTTATTTTATCTTTGAAAGAACATGTTTACATGGTAGCCAAAGTGCAATGGATAAAAACCTGCAGGGTTTCAACTGAATGACATCCAAGAACCTAGATGTCAACTTTGAAACTATTCTTGACCATTCTTCCAAAGATCATTCATTGACCAGGCCCAGATCCAGGCCGGGGGAGCATGGCCCCACGTAAATGCAATGGGGGTCCTGACCACCAGCAGCTTACAGTCTAGACCGAGACCCCTGAAGACAACTGGTTACATAGAAACTCCTCATTCTCCTCCAGGTAGGGATCTGACACAAGAACTGTCTTCTCACCCTGCCACCCCGACGCCTCCCACCGGAAACTGGTCTATCCGGACCTGTCTCAGCAGCCTGGAAAGCTATGGTTGACCTCAACTAAAGGCTAGTCTCATTTTATCCAACACTGTGGACCCTCTGATTGTGTCTCCTGCTTTGCTTTCAGGTAGGACATTTTCTCAGAGAAGGCAATGGCACCCCACTCCAGCACTCTTGCCTGGAAAATCCCATGGACAGAGGAGCCTGGTGGGCCGTAGTCCATGGTGTCGCTAAGAGTCGGACAAGACTCAGCGACTTCCCTTTCACTTTTCACTTTCATGCATTGGAGAAGGAAATGGCAACCCACTCCAGTGTTCTTGCCTGGAGAATCCCAGGGACGGGGGAGCCTGGTGGGCTGCCGTCTCTGGGGTTGCACAGAGTCGGACATGACTGAGGCAACTTAGCAGCAGTAGCAGCAGCAGGAGGACATTTTCTACCTATCTGGTATCTATACAGGCATTTGTTGAAACTCCATGCTTTGGGGGTACTAAAGTGATTCCTGGCTTTGTTTTCTTTTTTTATTTGGATACCCTCTGCTATTCATTTCAGTTGGCTGCACAATATCCTGGGGAAACATATAAAATCCCTTGGGGGATGAGGGAGGGGGTAAAAAAGATCTACAAGGAAATGAAGCCATGGTCCTTAATAACTACAACATACACAAAGCGAAATAGAGGATGTTAGCGCCTTGTTGTTTTTTAGTCGTTAAGTCGTGTCTGATTTTGTGACCCCATGCGAGAGGAAAAACTACCCTGAAGAGTCAGAGCAGAGATCATTTCTGGCTAGGAAACTGATCAGGGCTTGATGAAAATAATGGGATTTCACCTGAGATCCAGAGTATAGACAAAAGTTTAGCTGAAACATTCTGAAGATGACACCTGTTGTTAGTATCTATTATCCTTTTTAGTAAAAGCTCTGGGTTTTTCTGAGGGAACTGCTCTCAGTTTGTGTGCCCATCCCCTGCATGAGGTTCCAGGTCTAAAATATCAGATCATAGATTAATGAGATTTTACACAACCAGAGCCACCCAGAACCAGTAAGATTCCACCCTATGACTTTTCGGGGGAACAAAAATAGCTGGATTCAACAGATGTCACTGAAAGGGGTGGCAAAAGCCTTGTCTCCACAAGGAGGCGCCCTGATGAAGGACGGAACCACACACAAGGGAGCTGAGAGGAGAGATGGGAAGAGCAACACCTGACTGTAACGATCCTTTGATTGCTTGAACCCTTAGATTCCACTGTGTTTGTAGTCACTTCTGCCCTTGAACTCTTTAGTGACATGTGACAACTCAGTTCAGTTCAGTTTAGTCACTCAATTGTGTCCAACTCTTTTCAACCCCATAAACTGCAGCACGCCAGGCTTCCCTGTCATCACCAACTCCTGGAATTTCCCCAAACTCATGTCCATTGAGTTGGTGATGCCATCCAACCATCTCATCCTCTGTCGTCCCCTTCTCCTCCTGCCTTCAATCTTTCCCAGCACCAGGGTCTTTTCCAATGAGTCAGTTCTTTGCATCAGGTGGCCAAAGTACTGGAGTTTCAGCTTCAGCATCAGTCCTTCCAATGAATATTCAGGACTGATCTCCTTTAAGGTTGAGTGGTTTGATCTCCTTGCAGTCCAAGAGACTTTCAAGAGTCTTCTCCAACACTACAGTTCAAAAGCATCAAAATAAAGGTTTTCTTTATGGTCCAACTCTCACATCCATACATGACTACTGGAAAAACCATAGCTTTGACTAGACGGACCTTGGTTGGCAAAGTAATACCTCTGCTTTATAACATGCTGTCTAGGTTGGTCATAGCTTTTCTTTCAAGGAGTAAGCATCTTTTAATTTCATGGCTGCAGTCACCATCTGCAGTGATTCTGGAGCCCCCCAAAATTTTGGAGCCCCTCCCCCCAAAAATTATGTCCCTCTTTTGTGTATAGGCAGTTAGATCTGGACTTCTCTCACTTGCATTCAGATCCCTGACTAATACAGGTGACAAAGGGAGAAAATGCCAGGTGGAAGTATGAAATGAAATCTAATGAAAATCTAAGGTGGGCTACGGAGATGGGAAATAGTTCATTTTAGTAGGGACAGAAGGTATATCCAGAGGGAGTAGTAGCAAATAAGACTAGAACGCATTCTCTGGAAGACCCTGGGATAAGACTGAGGAGGACACGTGTCAGCAGGCAAAGGGGAAACTTGGGAGGTTTCTAAGCAGGAAAGTAAACAGCACTAGGTTTGCACTTTGGAAGATGAACTGGCCAATAATATCTAGAAGAGCATACATGGGGATGAAGAGTCAGAGACCAACCTGGAGGCTCCCCTTCCTCAACTGTCCAGTGAGAGAGAAGGATTTAAGCCTAGAATATCACATAGTCTAGGCTTAAATAAAGTGATTCTAAAGGACTCTATAAAAACAAGCTCACTAAGGACTTCACTGGTACACAGCAGATTCTGTGTCTACACAGCCCAGATTCAGTACCTTCAGTCTGTACGAAAGAGTGGGATCTAGTAAGGGTTTGTTGACTGTTGTCAAGAACCACCCAGAATGGTTGTCTGACTCTCTGTGAGGCTACTAATTCTTCATAGTTGGGTTAACAGTCCAGCACAGTCGGAAAAACAGGCTCTGGAGGCAGAGCACTTCTATAGAGCTGGACAATATTGAACAAAAGTTCCTTATTTCTTAAAATGGGAGTAATGCCTTACAGAGTTGTCATAAAGATGAAACAAGATAATGTATAGCGAGAGCCTAGAACAGTGACTGCCACCTACAAGCTATCAGCGAGCACATAAGTAGTGGTTTTTGTTATTAAAAGATGCAGTGTGGTGTAGGCTACGGGCTCTTAAAATTCTAAGTATTCCAGACCAGTAGAGTGTGGGGTGAGAGGGGAAGGTGGAAAACTGACATATGATTGCCAAGGATTTCCTTTTCCATTTGTTGTAACAATCAACTATGTTAAGGAAACTGTTTACTACCACAATGATTTTACAGGAGAAATGGAGTCATGACACAGAGAGCAGATGAGAGTAACCATCTGGATAATGAAAACCAGTTTGTTTTAAGTCTTCCTTTCACTTCCCTGGTGGCTCAGACAGTAAAGCGTCTGCCTACAATGTGGGAGACCCGGGTTCAATTCCTGGGTCAGGAAGATCTCCTAGAGAAGGAAATGGTAATCCACTCCAGTACTCTTGGCCTGGAAAATTCCATGGACAGAGGAGCCTGGTAGGCCACAGTCCATGGGGTTGCAAAGAGTCGGACACAACTGAGGGACCTCACTTTCACTTTTCACTTTCACTACTAATTAGTGAAAACTGGCTCTAAGAACCTTTTGTGTAGTGCATTCAAAAGAGAGAGCTAAGTTCACATTCTCATTCTGTATGTGACTATGGATAGTCTACTTCACTAAGCGTTGTTATTCTCATCTGTAAAATGGAGATATGATGCTTCCTTCACAGGGTTTTTAAGAATGAAATATGATTTGTGTAAAGTATGGTTAGGGTCAGACATATGCCTAAAGCAGCTGGTACAGTTATCATTGATAGATGCTGTATTCAAATGTCTAACATAGGACCAAATTCTATGTTTAAAGCTACAAGAATGTTATTAAAGATATATATATATATATATATATATAAAGAAATCCAAAGCTGTTCTTTAGTTTGGTAAAAACATCACCCATGTCAGCCTTGAAGGGGTCAGAGGATGAGAGCAATGAGTCAAGTGTATGGTAATAAATTTACTCACACAAAAAGTGACTAAGATTAAAAAAAATTTTTTTTTTCTCTTTGTAGCATTATTCTAAGCATGGAACTTAAATCTGTTAAGTCTAAAGAATCTGCAGCAATCTGAATCATTTTGTTCTGAAAGAATAAGCACTTGATTAAAAGCTGAAGAATATCTTAGAGGTTAAGATTTTGCTATACTAATTTCAGGTCAGGGCCCATGTTCATCACTACTAAAAACAGGCCAAGAAAGAAATGAAATGACATAAAGAGAGAAAAGCAAAAACCAGAAAAAGTGGGAAATATAAATGTAAGGCTTTTTCAGTGTATAAAAATTGAGAGTAAATTCTCAAGGACATTTTTTTCTCACAAGACTTAAAAACTCTAACTGTTGAATTTTCAGACATTATAATAAGGATAATTAAAATATAACAAAATGTTTCCTGGGCAAAATGGGGTGTGGGTATGAATTTTTAAAGAAGATTAAAAACATTTAGTCTTAGCATATTTCTTTAAGAATAAATTTATTTAATAAAAAACTATATTTCTATTGCTTATAGAAACTGCATTGGTGTTTCTGATATATTTACCCTTAGGAATCATTCTGACAGTACATTTAAGTTTTCCAGATGTTTTTACCTGTCATTGTACCAAAGCAACAAAACCATGTCTAAATGTAAAATGTGATAACAATGATAGGTGACAATTATTCCCCAGATGGGCTCAGAAGTAGTTCTAACAAAAATACATATATGAAATAGTAAGGGGATTAAGTTATTCCAGTTATAAAATCAATTAAGTCACATAAGTGTAATATACAGCATGGAGAATACAGTCAATAATATAATAATTTTGTTTGGTAACAGATGGTAACTATATTTGTGGTAATCATTTTGTAATGTACAAAATACTGAATCACTATGTAGTACACCTTTAACTAATATAATAAATCCATTATATTGCAATTAAAAATGTATAATGATAACTATCTCAACTGCATTTAATCCCACCTGCTTTGTTTAAATAGATTAGTTACAAGATACCTTTCAATACCTACATACTCAAGAAAGTTACTACATACATGATGGAAGGATAAATAGAATTCACTTTTTCAAGGAAACATTCTGATGTTGTATATATGTGTGTGTAAATACTAGTGGCAAAGATTGGTAGTGTGCAAGAGAGAAAATTATTTGATATTAAGATATCATACATAAAAAGGTACTTTACAAAATGTTAGATATGTCATTTCCTTTTATAAGCCTTTTGCCAGCGTATGTGCTTAGTGGCTCAGTCATGTTCGACTCTTTGCAACCCCAGGTATATGCAGTCAATGCGCCAACATAAACTTAAAACATATCTTCCTAACTCAAATTACAACTCTTAAACATTTCTAATGAATCCTGTAGATACTTTTAGAAATAAACATACAATTACTGATAAATTATTCACTATTCAGAGGCAAAAAAAATAGAATCATGATGTGCTTTGTTTTCTGGCTGAAAATCTTGAAAATGTCTATTTTCATTTTCACTGGCTGCTGGTACTATTTGATCTAGTAAGACCTTCCAGTCAAATATCTAGGAAAACATGTATAACAAACATGCACACACATGCAAATATATGGAGAACATTTAAGCCTCTCAGTGTTCCTTGACGCACTTTCAGACAGCCAATTATGATGGTCTAATTTTGTGGAAGTCAACGAAAAATTCACTTTTTTTTGACCCCTGTCACTGCATGAAGGGTCATTTGTTTCATGGCCATTTTCATTATTATCTGAACACCACGTTATTTAAAGCTCTGTCTACGGAGTCAGGAAATGAACGGTTTGTCCCCAGGTAGCTCTTCATCTCATGTCAAGACAGAAGAAAAATTACTTTCCAGGAAATCAGTTATATCTGCATTGTGATATCAAGTTTTACTAATACAATTTTGAGTGGACCATTTTTTCCCTTTTGCTTTCTTTCTTTTGGTGATATAGCATAGTTACATGAAGAATATTTATTATTTAGGTTGAATCAGTTGCTTTTCCACTTCTCAATGTTTTCTACATACTTAAGTTTCTTTCAAAATCTATGTTATGATTCCATGAGTCAACTTCTGTTTATTTTTTCAAACTTATTGTGGTATAGCTATTTAAAACATATTTTCTATTGGTTATTTGTTTTCCTTGCACTTTCTTTAATAACCAGTAAGAATTAATTAAGTTACAGAATCTTCCATAGCTTCCTTGAGAATCAGTCAATTTTATGAATTCTTACATCTCTTTATATGCACATATTCTTTACTTAACTGAAGTACTCTGAAGGCAAGGATCAAACTGGTTTCATTTGAGGAGCCCCAAGTCCTTGTATTCAGGCATGAAATATTTAGTGAAGAAGTAAATAAAGAGAAAAAAAGAAAGGAAGAGGGAAGGAAGGGAAGGTATGAGAGAGGGAGGAGATGTATTTTTTTTAAACCTCATTTGAAGTTAATAAAAGATTAAATGGTAGTCACTGCCACTTACTCATTTTTATTTCCCTATCTACCTTTGATCACTCTTACAGAAAATGAGGTGGATTTATATACAAACTTTGGCATTGATTAAACAGTGGTTTCACCTGTCCTCACAATAGACTAATCAATATTAGCAAAGTGACTCAAATGAGGAACCATGATATGCCATTTCTGTTCATCTGACAAAAAACAAACTTAAAAAAAATTTAAAAACAATCAGCAATCTTTCTTTTAGATAAAAAACTCCTTGGTTTGGTATTTTTGTTGTTCAGTTGCTCAGTCTGTCCGACTCTTCACAACCCCATGGACTGCGGCACGCCAGGCTTCCCTGTCCCTTCAGGATCTCCCAGAGTCTGCTCAGACTTTTGAGCATTGAGTTGGCGGTCTGGTATACTGTAGAATGTTACATGCAGGTAAACCCCTGCCCTGGACAATGACCTTCATTTCTGGTATACATTTATACATAAGATGAGCGCATTGTTCAATACTGTAACTCTTCTTAAATCAGAAGCAACTGTGGACACACAATGCAGCTGTGTAGTTTTGGTAAGAGACTGTGACTTCTCTTTCTGAAATAAGACCTCACCAGGGCTGGGAAATGCCATTTGAATAGGAGGGATACAGCAGAAAAGCAAAATCAGAGAAGTCAACAGAAGATTTCCTATTAGAAACATATATCCTCGTCCCACTTCTCTAGAGACTGCTTTTCCAGGGAAATAATAAAAAAACAATGAAGAAGTTGGTAAATATTTTTCCCTTTCCCAAGTCCAAAATATATAAATTGTATATCAAGGGGGAGAGTAATTAGAAACTAAACCAAAACTAGCATCTGCATTTAGTTCCTGAGGACTCAGTTTGTGTGTGCGTGCTCAGTTGCTCAGTCCTGTCCGATTCTTTGCAACCCCATGGACTGTGGCCCATCAAGCTCCTCTGTCCATGGGATTTTCCAGGCAAGAATACTGGAGCTGGTTGCCATTTCCTACTCCAGGGGATCGTCCTGACCCATGGTTCGAACCCATGTCTCCTACGTCTCCTGCACTGGCAGGCAGGTTCTTTACTATTGAGCCAACTGGGAAGCTCCAGTTAGGTTACAGCATTGACTAAAAGCAACTGCATGCCTTGGCTGATAACAGGATCCCAGGTGTGCTTGGTGAAAACCACAGTCACCAATGTGCACAGGTGGACTTTAGAGTTTCCTTGGCTCAGACATAGCAAGGTGATGTCCATCTGGGGATTTTTATTTCTGTTCACACTCTAGACAGAGTCCAAAAGGAGATGAGTCAGTGATTGACTGAGTTTGTGTACAAAGAGAACCCCAAGTAGATTTCAGCAGAGTAATTTTCTTCTGTGGGCTTATGAAGTAACCCTGTTAGTATGATTTTTCTAAAGAAAGCCCAGTCAAAGGTTACAGAAGTTGTTTGTGCTTCACCCTCTCTAAATGACTTGCAAATTTATTCAAACATAATATGAGGAGATGCTTTATTTGTTGAAATAACTGTCTGCAGTGTCCTGCACAAAAGGGTGAGGTACATCAAGCAGAAACGTGGATAGAAATACATTGGTTTAGAAACCCATAAATCCTGATTTGAATCTGCCAACCTGAAAGCTATGTAGAGCCCGGATAAACTAGTTTTCCTAAATGCTACATCTGATTAAGCCATACCATTAAATGACAGCTGAACTTTAACATTAATATGATATTATTTAAATAACCACATGATTTTTTTTTTTACACTAAAAATGATGAATGATTTCTGGACAGCTCAAGTGACATAAAGCGGGAGGACTCTTTAATGAGATTTGACAAAATGGAGACATATGCAGAATATTCGTTACAGCTCACATCGCAGGGGCCCTCCCAGGGAAGCAATAGAGAATTTTTCCCTTTTTTATTGTTTATAGGCATTGAAGCATTCCTTTCAATCACCACTTCTCTGTGGATTTTGCATTTTTCTAGGTTGTTTACGTATCACCTTCAATCAGAGAATTTGGTGGTTTATGGTGAATTGAGACTGTGGGTGGAGGAAAAGGACGGGTGTGTGGAGTTGTGTTAATGTGGGTTAGAAGTGCCCCAGGAACTTACCTTGCTCCTGATCAGCCTGACAGAGAAATTACATTGACCACACTGGCCAATAGAAGACTAAGCGGACATATCTTTGGTTGATTCTTATGCAATTAATCTCACACTCAGCAAACATACTTTTAGCAGTATGCTTGGACACAACATATTATCTATGGACATGTGATTAGAGAAAACCTTACTTAAATTCAAATAGCTGCCACTAAAGCATCAGTGATAAACAAGATTCTCTTCTTTAAAATTCCAAGTCAGCTATTCCAAGGTGATTCTCAACATTCCGCATTTACATTTTTATCCACAGTTCCAAACTGAAGATTCTGCTAGAAGATACTCTTATTTGGTAGATTTTGAATGTAATAATTTCATGCTGAATACACCTAAATCAAAAGTGACTCCAATTTTCAGAACAATGAAAACATTTCTCACTCCTTTCCAGAAATATAGAATCTAGACTGTTACCCACATTCATTCATTCATTTTCACATACTCTCCCAAGTATCTTCTATCAGTCAAGGGCTCGTTACACATATAAAACATAAACATTTGTTTGCTTGCACATGAGTAAATTCAGATTATTCTGATATTCTTCAGGCTTCAAAAATCATTTTCAAGTATACATAAAATAGCAATGTTTCCCCAAACAGGGTTGCTTTAAAAAGAAATCTAAATAAGGCAACAGAGGGCAAAGCTAATACTAAGTATGCTCCTGAAACCAAAGGCTATCATTCCATTAACAGCAAGAAGGCTATCAAAATAGAAAATAAAATCAGTCTGTTGCTGCCATGGTGTCTTCCTCAAGCTATGAGAAAATACTTCATGTCCAACCCTAATTTTTTCCATAGCTTGAGGTAATCCCCCGAGCTCAAATCTTCTAATCCCAGTTACTCAGAGTATGTGTGTCCCTGTCTAAACAAGAGTTAATACCAGTGCTCTGTCATTTCAAAAGGGTCTTGACACAGGTACTAAGAGCAAAAGCTTGCATGTCTGGAAAATGCCTGGTTGCAACGAGATGAAAAATACACTGTAAAAAAAGGAAGAGAGAGAAAGGAAGACCCTACCTGACTCTTACCTTCGCAACATCCCTGTCAGAACCCTGGAGCTCTTCCCCAAGTTAGCATCTGTTTCCCGAAGCTAGGAGGAGAAAAGCAGCATTAACACAGAATAAAATGAAACTTAAGGCAATTAGATTATTTTTAAAGTGCACTAGCAGGCAATGGTTTTCTTTCATGATGGAAAATCCAATTCATTAAAAAAAGGTTACATACTGTAAAATACATTTTTGATGCCTACACAATCTCAAAAAATTCTTGGATTTAGAAAATTACATGTAATAGATAATCCCAGGAGATTTAAACTGGATACTTGAACTGGATATAAAAGCAAATGTCTCACAGGCTGACAAAGTTTAATAGATATCTGGTCATAAATCAATATCTCTACCTTAAGAATGCACACAGTCCTAGGGAATAAAAACTGAAACAAAAGGAGCTGAGGGAAGATGAGATTCATATGTTTACTTTCACTCTGAAAGACCTGCTGACATACTCCAAAATCTCCATCGATGATCTTCTTAGCTATGTGCATGTGTGCTTAGACGCTCAGTCGTGTCCAACTCTTTGTGACTCTTTGGACTGTAGCCCTAGTCAGGCTCCTCTGCCCATGGAATTTTTCAGGCAAGAATACTGGAATGAGTTGCCATTTTCTCCCTCCAGGGGATCTTACCCACCTAGGAATTAAACCGGAGTCTCCTGTGTCTTCTGCATTGCAGGAGGATTCTTTACTAGCTGAGCCATCAGGGAAGCCTCTTCTTAGCTACAGCACTAAATAAAATATCTACCTGGGGGAATTTTGCTATGGAGGCACACAGTCAGCTTAATCTTTCTGCATCACACACTTCCCCACCCCCTACCCCAGGCTCTACACCCTCCTTCACCGTCGCCATTTTCTACACGCGCTTGAAAGTGAAAGTGGCTCAGTGGTATCTGACTCTTTGCAACTCCATGGACCGAAGCCTGCTAAGCTCCTCTGTCCATGGAATTCTCCAGGCAAGAATACTGGAGTGGGCTGCCAGTCCCTTCTCCAGGGGATCTTTCATCAATGTAATTGCTATAGTCTATGCATCTGCCCAAGACCTTTTACATATTTTTTTGGCTTATGTTTTTTTCTTTTACTGAATGTGTGAAAAGATTATCTCATTTCTACTTACCCTTTCACGTGCTCTCTGTATCTTTTCTCTGTCGTGACTGAGGTTTTCCAACATCTCCTGGCCAATTTGTTCTATGGACAAGAAAATCTGAGTTAGGAAAGATGACTTTGGCTATAAATGAAAAAAACCTTCTGAAGTACCAAAAGGATAACAGGTGAAGAATTTATTGAATGCTCAGGATTAGTTATATAAAAAAACCAATGACAAAAACCTACTGTACAGCTCAGGGAACCCTACTCAGTGCTCTGTGGTGACCCAAATGGGAAGGAAATCCAAAAAAGAGAGGGGGGATATATATATATATATATATATATATATATATATATATCTGATTCACTTTGCTGTACAGTAGAAACTAACATAACATTGTTAAGCAACTCCAATAAAAATTAAACACACACACAAAATAAAGCTCAGTGAGCGGTTTCTGTAAAAACAAACAAAAAACAATGAACTATTATGACTCCGACATCCTCCTAAAAACTAGGTCTTCCATAATCCACTTGAACTGCAATTTTATTCATTGGGAAAAAAAAAATCTCTCCTTTTTTTTTTTCAGAAAATTGTTGTTAAGAGTCAAATGAGATAATCAAAAATCTTTTGAAATTTATAGTGTACCACACAAATGTATGTAATTGTATAGTACATGAAAATCAATGCACTCAATACACTCCGTGCTGGGTATAGACGCCAGGATGTGACCAGTAACCAAGATCAAGCCCTTCAACTCATGAATTCCTGTGCTAATAGTGATGGTTTAGCAGTTAAAGGACAAATGTCACATTAGAGTTCATATTTCACGGCACATCAAAAAAAGGACTGCATATTCCTTTCATGATAGAAAGCTCAAATAATAAGAACTGCTTAAATACAATAACCTCAATTATATTTTTGACACCTATACAAAACTGAAAATTCTTCACAGGTTACTAAATTTCTAGTATATCTCCTCTCAGATTGATAATAGCTTTTTATTACTGATGCCACACAATGTATCCTTAAGGTAAAATTGGATATATGGTCCCAGTGGAGACATCATAAAAGTGGAAGATGACACCAAAAATGGAGAAGTAGGAAACAACTATGAGTTGCATTTTTCTTTTTTGCAAAATGACTATAATATTCAATTTTGTCATACTATTTTGTATTATTATTACATTGAATTTCTTTAATCAACATAATATAACAATTTTAATATACTTTTAACTTAAAAATCTCTAGTATCTATGAACACCATCAATACTATAATTAGTTCAGCAAAATACTATTTATATAATATTCTCTCGTTCAAGAGGATGGTATTAGGACTTCCCTGGCAATCCAGTGGTAAAGAATCTGCACTGCCATTGTTTGGTTCCTGGTGGGGGAACCAAGACCCTGCATTCTGTGTGGTGTGGCCAAAAACAAAGGGGGGGGGGGGGATTTATGGTATATAATCTCAAACAAATATGAAATAATTTATTACTTGTGTGTCTCATCATTAGGATAATGTTTCCAGCAAAAATTCACGGGAAGGAATAAAGCAATGTGAGGATAAAATGAAAAATGGAATACATGAAAGGTTTTGGGGTTTATTCCTGCTCTCAAAGCATATCCTGTGTGGCACTGGAGAAGGCAGCACTGGAATGCAGGTGACAGATCCATGTTTCTATCAGGTTCACTGCAGGAAAAACTCTTCTGAATGGATCTACAGTCTGCTACTGAAAGAATCAATGGAACAAGAGGTGAAGAACTCCAGTCTCTTGAGATGTTCAAGTCATTCCCTCAATCTCTTTGCTTCCTGGGAAATATGTCACTATCCAAAGTACTAACCCCATCTGACAAAAGATGAGATATTGGCAAAAGTGCATATGTTCTGGTCTTAACAGGCAAATACTATGCATTTGTTAGAAACAGAATTCTTTACTTTCTTCTAAACCAGTCAATCCTAAAGGAAATCAACCATGAATATTCATTGGAAGGACTGATGCTGAAGCTGAATCTCCAGTACTCTGGCAATACAATGGAAAAGGCCCTGATGTTGGGAAAGATTGAAGGCAAAAGGAGAAGGAGGTGGCAGAGAATAAGATGGTTAGATGGTATCACTGACTCAGTGGACATGAATCTGAGCAAACTCCAGGAGATAGTGAAGGACAGGGGAGTCTGGTGTGCTGCAGTTCATGGGGTGGCAAAGAGTCAGACACGACTTGGTGTCTGAACAGCAACAACCTTCCATTTGAATGATCCACTAAAGAAAATTCTAGGCCAAATATATTAGAAATGCTGACACTTGTACAATGAAAAAAAAAAGTTCAAGCAAAGTAAGTTATGCATACTTATCTGTTCTGCTACCTCAATCAAAATAAAACAACAAATTAAGAGGGAATTATTTTAAAAATAGACTCTGCTTGCAAAAAATAGACATTGAGGGATTACTTCACTAAAAAAAATAACATTGTTAGATTTACTTTTCTTGAATAACTTAAAAAAAAAGCACTCACATAAAATATCAATAAGAAATACAAGAAAGACTATAAATCAATGCAGATGTGACATACTGAGTCTAGAGCTTTCAGATCTTTAAACTTTTGCAGTACAGTACCTTTAGAATGGGAACTGCCATACTGCCATTATTGAAATAATTTCAGAAATCATAAATTTTATGAGTACTGTACTTATTGACTGTGAGGATGTTCTGGAGATTAAGAAACAATGGGAAGCATAAAAGAAAATAAAAACTGATGCTATCAGTACATGCTGGAACTCTGCATGTCAGTATGAACATGATGAATGAATTCCTGGAGAGAAAAGTTTCTTCCTGAACTTCTTCTGTCCTTTTCACAAGGGGGTTGGAAATCACTGTGGGAGTATAGCATTCAAACTTATAAAGTGAGCTTTTGTTTTCAAAATTACCCAGAATGAATCATCATATCCTTGATCTATGGCCTTTTTTACTGGGTCACACACTACAAAATAGGTTTTGGCTAACATTTCCTCTCTGTTTCAATATATTTTACAGGGGATGGGGGATAATATCATAGTTATTCAACACTCTGTTGCCCCATAAAGGAATGGAGAAGAACCAGAGAACTATAAATCTGGCAAAATATTTCCTGAAGGACTGGACTGGCATCACAAAAGGCAAGACTTATTTTGAGGAGCTTGTACCACTGAATCACTTCCCTTCATTCATAAAATAATAATGTCACCTGAACAATCATGACATGTGAGTGAACTTAATTTTTAAAATGTATTGAATTTGTATTTTGGAGATGAAATATTTTCAGAAGGCAGGACTGACGGAAGTTCACATCACGTTATAATATAAACATGGAATATATATAATTACAGTATTCAATATAATTCACCAAAAATGTTCTATTTGATAAATACAAAATATTAAAAAAAGATGTTAGCCATTATGCTATAAAGTATGTAAAGCATAAAATAATCATTCCTTTCTATACTTATATATAACTTTCTTTTTACAAACTTTATTAAGGATATGGTTTCCAACAAAGCTTCCCTCATAGCTCAGTTGGTAAAGAATTCGCCTGCAATGCAGGAGACCCCAGTTCGACCCCTGGGTCGGGAAGATCCCCTGGAGAAGGGATAGGCTACCCACTTCAGTATTCTTGGGCTTTCCCTGTGGCTTGGCTGGTAAAGAATCAGCCTGCAACGCAGGAGACTTGGGTTTGAGCCCTGGGTTGGGAAGATCCCCTGGAGAAGGGAAAGGCTGCCCACTCCAGTAATCTGACCTGGAAAATTCCATGGACCGTATAGTCCATGGGGTCGCAAAGAGTCGGACATGACTGAGTGACTTTCACTTTCACTTTCCAAAAAAGTATTTAAAATTTGAAGACAGCCAGTTAAGTCTTCTTGGACTTAACTGGACATCAGAAGGTAAAATGATTTTCTGGCACTCAGAAACTTCATTAGTAATTTTAGTAACAGGTAAAAGGCATTCACAACTATCCAGCTGCTCTTTGTATATGGGGACTTCTGTGGAGTGTGGAGTGAATAGAAAGACTTAAAAGAGCTATATATAAAAAAAAAATTTTTTTTTAATGTGGACCATTTAAAAGTCTTTATTGAGTTTGTTACAACATTGCTTCTGTTTATGTTTGGTTTTTTGGCCATGAGGCATGTGGGATATTAGCTCTGTGACCAGGGGTCGAACCGGCACCCTCTGCACTGGAACCAAAGAAGGCCCTAAAAGAGCTATTTTTGAAGCATGTGCTTTCTTATGTATATTGCAGAATGCCAACCTGACAGATGCAAAACACAAAGTAATATTTTCCTAACAATTTGGAGTACTGAATTTTGGACATGGCTCAATAAATTCTAGCTACTGAGTTTAATAAAAGCAAAAACGTATTGCTTTGGGAGAGCAAAGTAGCCGACATACAGCTTTCTCGGGAGGGAGCTGCTCACAGAGTGACTGGATGAACCATCCTTTGGCATTTAGCATATCTGCCTGGACACTGACTCTGGCATCATGCCCTGAATGGGTTATCCTCAGTATCGATGTTACTCAGACATGAAGAGTTTCTTGAATTCTTGATCCCTGGATAGGTGGGGATGTGGAAAAGGCACGTCTTTTACCATCTTTCATTATTTCACAGTTCAAGGCATATAAAGAACTGCTTCCAATTCAGAAGTAGAAAGATAACAAATATTCATTCTCAGAGAAATAAGAAAAATCCAGACAAAATAATTATCGTTCTTTCTGGGAGATACCTGGTATATATGAGGAAGTTGTGATGAATTCTAGAGAGAAAGAAGCATCTCATTTGTGAGCAAAGGGTTGTGGCAACGTTCACACCTACAGTGAGTACCTGGTCTGAGTTCAGGCCTCCCTCTGGGAGGCTTTTCAGGAATAAAGGGAAATCAGTCAAACGTCCTGTGAAAAATGTAGGCTTGCAGAACAAAATGGGATCTGGAAGAGTTCTAAACACAAAAGCAAATTGCTTGGTTTGATAATTCTCGCCCAATCTCCAAATCTTGCTATGAAAGAGGCAGTGGAGAAGGGGCTGGTTAGCAAAGTGAAACCTCTTATTCCCACATATTCTTGCGGTGCTTGCCCTCTGAGAGTCAAGTCCAAACCTGCTGGAAAGCATTAAGAAGAAGGAGGACTGAGTTTTCATCAGAAACAAACAAGAGGACAGTGGAACAATATCCCCAAGAGCTAGGGGGATACAAAGTCATCCTGGCACTCCGTATCTAGTGAAAAGTATCTGAAACATAAAAGTAAAATAATGATAGTTTTACACATTGAAAAATGAGAGTATTATAGAGCAAAATTTAGTAACAAGAAATGTAAAGGAAATTCTTCAGGCTGAAGGGAGATGATATTAGATGGAAATTTGCGTCCACAAAATTTAGACACATGTAAAGCAAAATAATAACAACATATACAGAAGTAAAATATAAGAAAACCATAGCACAAAAGATGGAGAGGAAGTAAATAGAAGTATATGGTTGACAGTCTTTTAAATTTTATGAGAAGTAGTAGAATATTTATTCAAGGTAGACTGTGATAAGTCAGGGATGAAAATTGTAATTCTAGAGCTTCTCTGTCCAATATGGTACTTGCTGGCCACATAGGGCTTTTTAAATTAATTAAACTTATATAAAATTTAAAATTCAGTTTGTTGGTAGAACCAGTCACATTTCAAAGGCTCACTAACCACAAGTGGCTAATGTCACTGTTTTACAGAATACAGAAATAACATCTTGGAAGGATCTCCAAATTCCCCTGTCTTTACGATCCACTCGAAAGAAATACAGACATACTTACCTGTAGTTTGATTTAGGTAAAACACTTCCCTTCTCTAGGCCTCAGTTTCCTTAAATGTCAAATGACAGTCTTGGAATAGATAATCTTTAGTGCCCCTTCTAGCTTTAAAATATTAGGACTCAATGACTAAAAAATCTTAATGCCTCTTTTTCTCTGTGGAGCATTTTAGCAAACTAGAGAGCACGGGACAACTCAGACCCACAAAAGTATTCTACCCTCCTCCCCTCTCCCCCCAAGACAATGCTGAAAAAATAACAAATTATTCAAATTGAAATGATTTTAAGTGGTATCATATATTCAGAATGCCCAAGTCTACCACAGCACTGGTTCATGCAGTAGCCTACTTGGCCTCTGAGGACACCTGCATTTACTGTACTATAAAATATTTACAAGCACTTTGATGATGATATTACTACAGAAATACTTAAATATTTATATAACCTAAAAGTAAACTTATGCATTCTTAGTAGCGAACATATCAAAAGAATGTACAGGGCCCCAGGTTTCTTTCATTCTTTTATTTCCTTCTTTCTTTCAGCAATGATGACTTAACATTACCTACTTGGCAGATAAATATGTATTCTATTTTGTTTTAGGATGATCAAATCTATCATTAAGCAATTTAAAAAAATCATCAGCACTACTTTCATCAAAGTCATAGCAGAACCTCCCCTTAGTTACCTGGTTTGCTGCAGATAATTAGCAAATGCTATTCCCAGAGCCCTCAGACATCAGTCAATGAAGCTGTGCCTCCAATAATGATGCTCTGGAATGAGCAGGTACTATGTAAATTGAGGTTGTTAAACAAAAGGAACCATGTTAATTACAGCTCCATTCAGAAATGAGAATGAATCTGTTCTATTCTATGAAATAAGACCAGAGCAGCAGGAAGGACATCCCATTTTCACAATTCAATAAAGAATGTTAAAGCCAGGAGATGAAGCAGCAGAAAATCTGAATGGGCAAAACTGTCAAAACACATTCCAAAGGCTCACTTGGGGAATTTACCAAACATGTATTTACTTAACAGACAAGGGAGCCGGGGTCAGCAGCGTCCAGATCTCTGGGGTGAATGAATGGATCATTCTTAAAAAAAACAAAAAGGGCTGTAAACTATTGACAAGTGACTAGAAAGTAATTAGAAAGCCTTTCTGAAATCATTATGGGTAGAGTTAATCACTCTCTGTATTCTTCTGTGAGCTATACACATTTCTATCACTGAATGTATAACATTCTATTGATAATTATCTGCTTATTCAGAAGTCGCTATTGGGAGAACCGCAGGATCTATGTGGCTGGCAAACATGTTTTGCTTTTGTGAAACACTGTTTTAAGCATTTCTGAACTGGTCTGCAACAAAAACAACAACACAATTTTTTTAAACAAGTGTATTTCATATAAAAAATTGGACCTCGAGCTTCTTTTGAAATTTGGAATATAGAGCAATACTGAGTCCCCATTTCCACATGATAAGCACAGGCTCATCGTAAGAGCCAGGTCATGGAGGCTGCCACCTACCTTCCTGACCCTTTCCCCTCATTTATGTTCCTGCTTTGCTGCTATAGGATCTGCCGGTGATTCCTTATTTGTATGTTCTTCCTTCCCTGTGAGGCTGTAAACTTCTTTTAGCGTTAGTTGCTCAGTTGTGTCCGGCTCTTTGTGATCCCATGGACCGTGGCCTACCAGGCTCCTCTATCCATGGAATTCTCCAGGCAAGAATACTGGAGTGGGTTGCCATGCCCTTCTCCAGGCTATCTTCCCAACTCAGGTATCGAACCTGGGTCTCCCACATTGAAGGTGGATTCTTTACTGTCTAAACCACCAGGAAGCCCAAACTTCTTTCAAGAGGAGGTCATTTCTTATACCTCCCAGTGTACGCAGCATTTTAAGAGGCAATGGATTACGTATGTAGGTGCTCAGGAAATTTGTGTCCATAGGAACCACTGAGCTTGAAAACACAGTTGTCTTCTATAAATTTATCATAACAGGAGTCCAGAGTTTTAGAAGAAATTGAGCCTTGAGAGTAATTAATTGCACAGATGAGCAAACAAGGGTGAGGAGTTCGAGGGTGATCATTCAGGTCCCACTGCTAATGACTGACAGAGCTGCAACCATGAACCAAGTTTCCGAACTCCTATGTCAGTGATCTTTGCAGTCAAAAAATTTTAATTAAATGAAAGTGTCTTCCAAATGCATTACAATGTGGGTGATAAAGCACTTTAATACTTTAATATACATTTAAAATGTCAGTGCCCGAGAAAGGCCTTTGTAATTATTTGGGCAAGAGTGGGAAAAGAGACAGTCTCCACATTTCCTGGACACTGTTCCCATATAGCAATCCCAGCTGTTAAGGAGTATGCTGTGGTCTCATGGTCTTTACTGGAATGGCCTTCTGTTGTTCACAAATTATGCAGAGTAAAAAACGTCCTAGAAGTGTCCTTTTTGTCAAACCTTTGACTTCAGTCTATTTTTGTTCTCAAAAAACAAGAGGCCAATTCTCTTGTAGAATGGTAAAATGCCCATCTTACTGACCCCTTTCCCCACTTGCCACAATGGCAAGGAAAGTTGTTATGCTTAACAAATGAATCAGGTGAGGTGGGAAATTTAATATATTTGAATTGATCGTTAATGCTGTGAAAAGCAAGTGATGAGGAGCTGACATTCCATCCTACCCCCACTCTCTCTGTCTCTCTCACATGCACACAAATGCATGTATGTGGTAAAACCTATTTTCCTGGCTTGAGACCCATGCACAGAGATTAATAGGGTAACACTTTACTGAAGTGTTTTGGAATGGAAATAGGGACAGATAAAATCATAAAAATGCAACTGTCATAAATACAAATAATACTAAAATAGTAGGATTGTTTTCCTTGACATCCCTTTTCTTGATATTGTCTTTTTTCTTAGTCTTAACTCTCTTCTTGGTGTGAACTGAAGCTGGAAGGGAAAGAAGTCCTGAAGGACAGAATCACTTCTCTCCTTCTGGTGCCGGCATGTGGCCATGGTGCATGTCCAGATCTAAACACATGAGTAGTGAGACTCGCATGGCTTGTAATCTTCAGGTTTAAGTACTAAAAATTACCGAAACCACACCAAGTTGAAGATATGCCCTGGCTTCTTTCACTCAGCTTCATGTTTTCAGAATTCATTCATGTTGCGGCGGGTGTAGTTCCTTTGTTGTGGTTGTTCAGTCGCTCAGTCGTGTCCGACTCTCTGCGACCCCACAGACTGCAGCACGCCAGGCTCCCTGTCCTTCACTATCTCCCGGAGTTTGCTCAAACTCATGTCCACTGAGTCAATGATGCCATTCAACCATCTCATCCTCTGTCATCCCCTTCTCCTCCTGCCCACGATCTTTCCCAGCATCAGAGTCTTTTCCAATGAGTCGGCTCTTCACATCAGGTGGTCAAAGTACTAGAGATTTATGGAGTAGAGTTCCTTCATCGAGTATTAAAAATATTTTTTAAATTTAATGTTCCATTATATGGATACACTACATTTTGTTTATCCGTTCATGCACTGATGGATATTTTGGTTTCTGCCCCTTGGCTATCATGATTAGTGCTTCTATGAACAACCATGTACAAATACTTATTTAAATATCTGTTTAAATATCAGTTCTTTTGGGTATGTGCCTACGAGTGGAATTACTGGATCATACGGTAATTCTGTGTTTAACCTTTTGAGGAACTGCAAAACTCATTTTTCACAGTGGTTATCCATTTTACACTCCCACCAGCGATGCAGGAAGGTTCTTATTTCTCCTGGGCCACCTTGTTATTTTCCATTAAAAAAATTTATAGCCATCCTAGTAGGTATGAGAAGGCAATGGCACCCCACTCCAGTACTCTTGCCTGGAAAATCCCATGGATGGAGGAGCCTGGTAGGCTGCAGTCCATGGGGTCGCTAAGAGTCGGACACGACTGAGCGACTTCACTTTCACTTTTCACTTTCATGCATTGGAGAAGGAAATGGCAACCTACTCCAGTGTTCTTGCCTGGAGAATCCCAGGGACGGGGGAGCCTGGTGGGCTGCTGTCTATGGGGTCGCACAGAGTCGGACACGACTGAAGCGACTTAGCAGCAGCAGCGGCATCTAATGACGTTGAGCACCTTTCATGTGTCAGTTGGTCATCTGTATGTCTTCTTCAGAGAAATGTCTATTTAAGTTTCTTATCCTTTTTCAAATTGGTTTGTCTTTTTGTTGTTGAGCTGTGAGAGTTCTTTTTATATTCTGGATGCTACACCCTTATCAGGTATGTACTGTATAAATATGTTCTTTCATTTTGTGGGTTGTCTTCTCAGTCTCTTGATAGTGTATTTTGACGTACAAAAGTTTTTTAATGTTAATAAGTCCAATATATCTATTTTTTCTTTTGTTGTGTTTTTAAGTGTCACATTTAAAATTCCATCGCCAAATCCAGACCATGAAGATTTATCCTTATCCTTTCTTCTAAGAGTTTTATAGTTTTAGTTCTTACACATAGGTCTTTTTTTTTGGCTGTACCCCACAGCTTGCAGGATCTCAGTTTCCTAACTAGGGATGGAATCTGTGGTTGCTGTGGGGGAAGTGTGGACTTTTAACCACTGGACCACCAGGGAATTTCGTATATAGGCCTTTGGCCCATTTTGATTTAATTTTTCTTTATGGTGTAAGGAAGGAATATTTTTGACTCACAGAAAACATTTAGAATTCCTATGGAAGAGGTTATCTTCTTATACATCTTATACATGTTAACAACAACAATCTAATTTATCCTCTTACTCAAGAGCTTGACCAATGTTTCCACTGATTTATAAATTAAAATTTTATGTTTTATGCAGTATTTTTTCATATCTTGACCCTTCTGAGCACACTGAAAGCAGACATGTACGTTTAAGTAGGAGAAGGAAGCATGGATATACTGAATACACGCGAAACAGAAAGTTACTGAGTCACTGAATCTGAAGAAACACAGGACAATGAGTATGAGCGGGGAGCACTGAATATTAATGCTGCTGCATTCGAGCATTAAGAAACACAAAACTTTGACTTAAAGGATGATCATCATTCAAGAAATATCAGGCAGCAAACCATGTTGAAAATTTAGAGGGGAAGATTGAGAAAGTGAAAAGAGGATCCTTAAAGGTGGCTTTAAGATCTATCTTAAAGGTAGATATTAAAGACATGATAAAAACAAGCTAGTGAATATAACAGAAAAGACAGACTCACAGATATAAACTAGTGATTACCAGTGGGGAGAGGGAAGGGCGAGGGACAAGACAGAATGGGGGATTAAGAGGTACAAAATAGATAAGTTACAAGGATATACTGTACAACACAGGGAATATAGTGACTATTTTGTAATAATTATAAATGGAACATAACCTTTAAAAACTATGACTCACAATGTTTTACAACTTAAACTCATATGATTTTGTACATCAACTATATCCCAATAACTTTTTTTAAAAAAAGAAATAGTCTAGAAATAAAAATTCAGTGTGATAGAGTAAGTCAGTTTCTTTAATTTTTCAACAAAATGTCACTCTTGCTATTCATGTATCTAGTCTGAGAGCAAAGTCAACAAATATATGCGATACTGGCTGCCACTCTTAATCCCAAACACCTGGCAGATGTCATCAATCTATCACATTGCCCTGAACATGCCTTGCAAGTAACCCTCTCCTTGCAACGCTCCAGGCAATTGCTGCAATTGATCAGGCTTGGCACAAGCGAGACGACCTATCTGCTATCCGGGATCTACAGCAATGGGGTCTTTTTTCAACTGACAACACAAAACACCCACTCTTCAGCTTTCGGCCAGTGCTATCATTCTTGGATTTTCTGCCAACTCTTTCCTTCTAAAGTCCAAGGGAAATGACTGAAATGTGAAGGAGACAGTCAATGGCAAAGGCTCTCATCGGGTGGTGTGCTTCTTCGGTTCTGGACTAGACACATTCATGGCACTTTTAACAAACGGGGTTGTAGAGGCCTCATTCTAGGCTGACTAAACTAGAATTCCTGGGAGCGAGGTCTAGACATGTATGTTCTTAAAATTTTCTAGAAGTCACACTAGAAACTTTTTAGAAGCCATAAATAATTTTCTAGTTGGTCTCTTTGTTAAGACCTGGCTTTCATTCTTCAGCACTCTTTAGTACCATATGTCTGGCTCCAATACAGAACTTTATGCCTTTAACAGTGGGACTTTGGTACTCATAAGATTTCTTTAAGAAATTACAATATAAAGAATATTTCTACACTGTTTCAGTCAAGCTAATTTTAAGAACAGGACTGATCACATTCCTTTGTCTTATTTAAAGACCACCACACACTTCCTCCCCTTCCTGACTAAAAAAAAATTTTTGTGACAGTCCAGGAAATAATTCATTTTGTACCATTGGACAATGCAAGCTATGTAATTCAGTGTGTTTTCTTCTTTGGCCTGAATCCTAGGAAGCTCTGGGTGAGTTTAATCCCAGTTATTACGGCATTGCTTTAGGATTCCTTTACACATCAACCCCCACCTCCACCCTTACCCAAGTCTTCCTTTTACTTCCTGGTTTCTGGCTTCCGTCCTGGGTTAGGTTTTTTACTCTTGATACACTTACCTGACCTTTTATTGTAAAGTACTTCTTTTCGTGGAAGTAGATGGGACATAGATCAATCACTGTTGTTTAGTCACTAAGTTGTGTCCAAGTCTTTTGCAACCCCAGGGACTGTAGTCTCCCCAGACTTCTCTGTCCATGTGATTTTCCGGGGAAGAATACTGGAATGGGTTGCCATTTCCTTCTCCAGTGGATCTTCCCGACCCAGGGATCAAACCCATGTCTCCTGCTTGGCAGGTGGATTCTTTACCACTGAGCCACCTGGGAAGCCCAGATCAATCAATTTGTTGTTCAGTCGTTCAGTTCTGTCTGACTCTTTGCAACCCCATGGACTGCAGCAGGCCAGGCTCCCTGTCCTTCACTATCTCCCAGAGTTTGCTAAAACTCATATCCATTGAGTCAGTGACGCCATCCAACCATTTCATCCTCTGTCGCCCCCTTCTCCTCCTGCCTTCAACCTTTTCTAGCATCAATATCTTTTTCAATAAGTCGGCTCTTTGCATCAAGTGGCTAAAGCGTTCGAGTTTCAACTTCAGCATCAGTCCTTCCAACGAATATTCAGGGTTGATTTCCTTTAGGATTGACTGGTCTGATCTCCTTGTTGTCCGAGGGACTCTCAAGAGTCTTCTTCAGCACCACAGTTCGAAATTATCAATTCTTTGGTGCTCAGCTTTGTTTATTGTCCAACTCTCACATCCATACATCCAAACATGACTACTGGAAAAACCACAGATTTGACTATATGGATCTTTGTCAGCAAAGTTATTCTCTGCTTTTTAATATGCTGTCTAGGTTGGCCACAGCTTTTCTTCCAAAGAGCAAGCATCTTTAATTTCATGGCTGCTGTCATCATCCACAGTGATTTTGGATCAATCAATAAACAAAAATAATTCAGATTGTTAAATACAGATTCCTGGGCCCCACAACCAGAGTTTCTAATTCAGCAGGTTTGGGCTGGAGCCCAAGAAGTTGCATTTCCAACAAGTTCCTGAATGATGCTGATGTTGCTGGTTCCTGAGGACTATGTTTTGAGAACCACTATTCTAGAGTAGGAATGGGCAAACTAGGGCCCTGGAGCCAATACAGCCAGCCTGTGGCTTGTTTCTGTAAATAAAGTTTAACTGAAACATACACAAACACACACAAATTGTACACCAGAGTAGTCTATAGAGAACTCTAAAAGCTAAGGGGGAGAATTTATACTGTACCATGAAGCAGACAAAAAGATGGAGACAGTTTATTCCTGAATAAAGCAGAGGGCTCTGCATTTTAGATACTGACATTTTGAGAGGTAGAAATTAATGAAACTCAAACAAGGGAGTTAGTGAACAGGTGGAGAAAAGCATAACAAAAAAGGATGGATAGTTTCATTGTATATTCTAGCAGAGTTTTAAGGTGATGTGACCTTAGTATTTTTTTTAACTTGAGATGTAAGGTGACAAAAGATCCAAACTGAGCCCAAATTATTGTTTTCCTAAAATAAATAAATAAATAAAAGGTACGAAGGAGCTAAAGATTTTCTAATATTTATGCTGCTCTTCTGACATTAAAGAAAAGGCTAAATAATATGGATTTTGATAGTCTAGCTCATCAGATGTCAAGTGCTGGTCAATGTCAGGTGAAGGACAGTAAAGAATTATTCAATTTTGCAAATTGAAATATCAGTCTGATCTTAGAAGGATAGTAGATAATCAAATTGCACTTAGAGACTTCTTTTAGTAAAACTCATATAGTTTACTACTGTTTGCCTTTCTTAGCAAGCACTGTGACATCGGGAGTTTCTAAAATACAGAATAAAACAAGCAACTATTGTTTCCAATACAACAGAATTTACTAGACTTCATCGGCAAGGCTGTATACTAAACTTATTAGCATAATTCTAAGAAGAATTTTTAATTCCATCTCAATAGGCTCCAATACGGAGAAAGCAATGGCACCCCACTCCAGTACTGTTGCCTGGAAAATCCCATGGATGGAGGAGCCTGGTAGGCTGCAGTCCATGGGGTCGCACAGAGTCGGACACGACTGAAGCGACTTAGCAGCAGCAGCAGTAGCAGCAGGCTCCAATAGGGAACCACTAAAATTGAGTCTTTTACCAAACTTCTGTGTAGAGTATTAACAAGTTGAGATGGGACTTCTTTTGAGGGAAAAGGTATGTATGTAGGCTTAAACCCTTAGCCATTAAAAAAAAAATGACTTCATTCATTTAATATATACCCAACAAAAGTTTATTGCTTACAGGCTGTGTATAAAATACTGAAATGAATGTTTCCCTCCAGGAAAGGTTTCTTTTTTATTTTGGGCCATTATTTATTGACTGCTTCATTGTATGCCAGCTACTGTGCTAAGCACTTGACAGATAACTGCACTTTATCTTCAAACGAAGCAGACTATTACTAACCTTTCCTAAAGATAATGTGAGGCTCAGAAAGGTCAGGTAATTTGCCCACGGTTGGCTAGTATTCAAAACCCACATCTGATTGATCCCCAAGCCAATAGTTATGGCCATTGGCATATACTGTGCTTTCACCAGTCCATAAATGGCCAAAATCATAGGCATTCTGGGCAAGCAATTTGGAGCAACACTTTGGATAAACACATAACAAAAAAGGAAGCTGCTTTTATGAATTTTCCAATGTCATAAATCAAATACAAGGATGAAGGTATAAGGCAAACTTTAAAAAATTAAAAAAATGACTTCTTCCACTTGAAAGAAAAGCAAGATGAGTCTTCTAAGGTCCAAGAGCCTTATATTCTGGGGTCTATTTCCCAGCCATCTGGCCTGTTTGTCCGACTCTTTCTTCTACCCTCAATCCTAGAGTTCCCAGTTCCTCTCCAGGATTTCGGGCATTTTGTTTTTTGTGAGACATGCAGTGACTGCACACGTGCTCAGACAGTGCTCACTGTCGACGTAAGGACCACTCGTTTCTGAGAACTGAACTAGCTCTCTGGTTTGTTTTCACCATCCATCTGTCTAAATTGCCTTGTATCTTTACGGTGTTTCTTATAGGGGCTGCAGGTTTGATTTCACTGAGGACTTGTCTATTCTGAAGTTCAGGCGTCTTTCTAAGTAAACCTTGGCTTGACCACACTACCAATTCCCTTCATATCATCTTTTAAAAAAAAACTTATTTTAACATTTTCTTGGCCATGCCTCACAGCATGCAGGCTCCTAGTTTCCTGACCAGGGATCAAACCCATGCCCCCTGCATTGGAAGCACAGAGTCTTAACCACTGGACTGCAGGGTAAGTTCCTTCATATCATTTATAATTCACAGAACTGGTGGGGTTCTTTCTCACCTGAAGCAAAGAAATTCCCGTCACTATAGAATTCTCGATGTTCTACTACATTCCACTGTAAACATCCTATTAGGAGACATGGAATTTCTAAAGGCTCAGTAATCAGAGGACTGTGCTCTTTTTCCATTCCTGACTGAGGCCAGTGTTCTAAGGAAGCTTCCAGAAATATACAAAGTAATAGCTCAATTGCTAACAATTTTCATTCGATAAGAGTAGGAATGGATACAGTGGGCTTTCCCAACTTTCTATTTCAACGTTCCTTCCTCGGAGGGTCCATCATTGGACATGGGAAGTCCAAAGTCTATTCATTTTTCCCCCTTGATATAACAAAAGCATACTCTCAAACAATTTGAAAAATTACTGTTACTAAATTATTATTTTAAAAGGGACATCAGTTTCATCAAAGAGGGACTGGGATCATCAACTATAAGAGTGGTTATTCCAATTAAAAAGGATGATGCCAAGATCTTTTCTACCCAATTTAGGCACTGAGATACTACAAGCTATTTTGTCATCATTATAATCTGATCTAAAAAACATGCAATAGACCACTTATGCATAAAAGAAACTCTGAGGACAGGGTTGGTCCTGATGTTGACTTCTCAGAGCCAAGGAAGCTATAGCTTCCCAACTACAACTGAACACCACCGATCAGCTGGCTTTGAATGTTGCTCCAGCCACAGAGCAGTACTGAAAATTATGTTCCATGTGAAGAAGAAAAACAACCACCTTTTCAAATTACAGAAAAGATTTACAAAGTAAAGACCAGGAAAAAGACTTATTTACCCTATCACAGCAATCAGTCATGTGAACAAATGTTTATAGCTGTTTTGAATCAACAGAGACAAGACGTGAAAAGGATCATAAGAAAGCATGCAAAACACCTTCTAAAAGAGAATGTTTTGTGATCTGCATCCTCCCCTCCATGTCCAGCATGTTGCAGAGCCCGCAGTAGGTACTTAATAAATATTACACATGTAATATGATGCAATGTAATGAGCCATGCTTCAAATTATAGATATCAACTCAGTTTTGGGGACTGGTATACCTTGAGAACCCAGATGATGCCAACACATAATGAAACTTCTTTTTTCACACAAACAGAAAGCTCAGGAAGCTGGTGAACAGCTCTGCAACCTAGAAACTAGCTGTGCAGAGCACTCTTTGAATACGAATTAGCAGTGGGTAATGGCAGCATATTTATGAGGTCTCTTGCCGGGTCCTTTTCTCCTGTGAATGCTGTATAATTCATTGCGTGCGCCCTGACCCCAGTGCGCTCCTGTTCTGACAAATCATACTTGATTAAGACAAATCTTTATTAGTTAGCTAGTCAACTTCCCCATTTATCACTGGCAAATCCCATTCTCCTCTTTAGGTGCAGGAAAAGTGACTGAAACCTTAACAAAAACACGTACCCAAACATCTAAATACAAATAAAAGATGTGTTATACACAGCAAGTAATACCAGAAGGCTCAGAGTTTTAAGAGATGATTAAACAAATTATTTAATAGGTACACATTATACCCACTGACGAACTCAAACCCACTACACATCTCACCCGGACTGAGGAATGGTTCATTAGGAATTTTTAATATACTCCTTAACTCCTGTTTGAAAACAAAATGTCATATTTAAAAACTGTATTACTAAGTTGGAGGTTCAAAATACTGAAGAAAAAAAAAAAAGATTGCTGAGTAGAGAGAATGTTTAAGGTTCCTACCAAAAGAATAACAACAACAGATCTTCTAAAACATGAAACAGAATAAGGCAGAATGAATTAAAAATTATCCTTGATCCTTTAGTACCTTGGAAAATATATCTTTTTTTGGTCTGCAGTATTTTCATGAACTGCAATGTTGTACCTTAAAGATGATTTAATGTATTTATAGTGGGTGGTATTCATTGTAGAGTCTGATGCACTGAGCCTGGGACCAGAACTGTTCTCAGAAACCTGAAGATGAGGTCATCAGTAACAGAGAAGCATGCCGTGTCCTGGGCTTGCCACTGACTAGAATAAATAGCATCACAATTTGGGGCTTCACTGGGGGCTCAGACGGTAAAGTGTCTGCCTGCAACGCGGAAGACCTGGGTTCGTTTCCTGGGTCGGGGAGATCCCCTGGAGAAGGAAATGGCAATCTACTCCAGCACTCTTGCCTGGAAAATCCCATGGACGGAGGAGCCTGATAGGCTACAGTCCATGGGGTTACAAAGAGTTGGACACGACTGAGCGACTTCACTTTTACTTTCTGACAATTTAAAAAAATTGTCTAGTTTCATGGAGGTAGAAGTTGGTACAAACCATTAGCTCTCTTTCCTAGTGAGAGTGAGAGAGAGATAGTAAATCAGAATGAGAAGAAAACATGGTTTGAGCTGATTTTCATTTCCCACATTTTTACTCTTAAACCTTGATTCCAATGGTGGAGGAAAATCTTTCTACTTTTTTCATAAGAAGCTAGGACATCAATCTGGTGTATAATTGATAAGTAATTTCTACATAGATTATAATTGGTCCTTTAAAAACAAAGCAGAGACAATGTGTAATATAGGAATTCTGTGACAATATGTTTATGTAAGATCCTAAACGTTCTGCACTAATGATAAATAAATCTGTAAAGAATGTATGGAGGGGGGGAATCCACTTTTTCTCTTGACTTTAATGAGATGCCAGTTAACACTACATAGTACACATATCATATTTTACTTTATTGATGTCCTTAAGTGTTAAATGGAAAGTAACATTCAAAAACATTTTGCACGTTGAGGCTGTCTTGTATTTCCCCAAAACTCCCATTTAGAAAATGTGGATACATCTTGAGAAATAAGGTCAGAGCTTGGTATGAGAGACTTCAAAAGAACACCTAGTGCAGTGGGAAATAGTGTGTTGATGATTTTATAAGCAGACCAACTCTGATTATATCTATGGATTCAGAAGGGATCACACCTAAACAATTCCTCCCCGTGCTACAGGTCTTTCATCATGATCTCAAAGCACTGAACGAATATTCCAAAAGTGAAAATTGCCATCGTCCCTTTGGAGAACCTTTGTTTCAGTTGGGGGTGGGATGGAAAGTTAAGTAGTTTACAATAGGTCCACAGAAGTAAAGGAAAAGTTTTGTAGGCATTTTTACTTGTTCATGGATTTTTCTACCCTTTTTTTTCTTTTCTTGAAAATCCTGATGAAAATCAACTTTCCCAGAACAATTTGCCCGTGAAGACAAATCTTACATCAGAGGTAAAATCAGAATTCAATTCAATAAACATTATGCAGAGCCAATTACATGGCAGGCACCGTAAGAACACAAAGAATAAAGCATGTTTCCAACACATACAGCTCATACTGAAATGGGGCAGAATGATGTGAAAATCACCACCGCTACAACAAAGCGTAACACATTGTACAGGTTCTAAATAGAGAAATGTGCCAAATGAGTTGGACCAACGAGCATACAAACATGATACTCTCCACCGACCTGTTCATCATCCTGGCAGGTCTCCAAGAGTTCACATGCCACAACTTCCACCCCAGGCCTCTGGTCCCCAGCTTGATCATCTGCCACACAGTAAGGTGGATACCTTTTGACATGCTTTAAAAACTGAGTGCCCACTGACAACCTAAGTGTAACAGACACTCTACTGTGCAACTCACATCTCTTTTCAAATCTTAGAAGATAAATCTGAAGATCTATGGAAACACGATGCTAATTTTATTCATTGTAGCTTTGGAATGGACATAATGCTAACCCGAAACTAACTGTAAAGAATAAATATTTGAAACAGTGGGATGATGAGTCATCAGATAATCTACAAAAAAGGTTTTATTTCTAGCAGTATTTGCAGGTAAAAATGATGAAAGGTACCTGGTCCAGCTACTCCTTAATGTATTTATAGTGGGTGATATTATAAAGGTATTATCATCCAGTGGCACATAAATCAGATTGGATGATAAGAAGATAGAATTCTCTCCTGTCTAACCACTCCCCATATGTGGCCTCAGGTAACCAAGAGGCCATCTATTGCATCTTGGTGTTGTTTCTTTCCTTACATAACATCTGGCACATAATAGATCTTTAATAGTAATACTTCCTGGATGGATGGATGGATGGATGGTTGTATAAATGAATAGTGGGAATATCCAGAGGGGGAAAAACAAGAATGTAAAGAAAAGTAAAAGGGAAGAACATTAAAAACAAGAAAGGCTAAAAGGTAAAAGTGATACAGAGACTTATTAAGAGAGTTAAACACTGACAGGAAAAGAGCCTGATGCTGGGAAAGACTGAAGGCAGGAGGAGAAAGAGGCGACAGAGGATGAGATGGTGGGATAGCATCACCGACTCAGTGGATATGAGTTTGAGCAAACTCCCAGAGATGGTGAAGGACAGGGAAGCCTGGAGAGCTATAGTCCGAGGGGTTGCAAAGAGTCGGTGACGACTGAACAACAACAACGACCCTGACTGGTGGAACTCTAGAGTCAGCAGAGATGTGGAAGTTATTTATTCCACTCAGGGGTTGGATTAGATCATCTAGAGAAAAGCAGTTTTTCTAAAGGGTGTATCACGAAGAGCATGGGTGAGAATCCAGACTTCTTAACTCTTCATTTCATATGCGATGTAACACTAATACACAAGCAGAAAGTTCAAGACCATGAAAATCAGTTTAGACTCCTTCTTATTAGAGTCAATGAATGGCCCTAGGGCATGGCTCCTTAAAATAGCCTCATCACTCCTGCAATCATGGGTGAAATGCTAGGGAGGCAGATTTCCACCAAGGAGAATCCCACACAGCACTGGTCTAACTCATCATTTCAGTGGTATTGTCTGAGACTAGTCAGAAATACCAAATATATACCCATTTATACTCTATAATGAGTAACTGGGTCAAAACAGTGGCAAAAGGGGGGAGAGGATTTCACTTTTCCCTTATAGTTGACTTTTTTAGACCTTATTTAATTTGGGGAAAATAATTCAAATAGGTTACATACTCAGCTATTGTAAACTGATCACTCATTCTTCCAAAAAACAGTTACTAAGTGCTTACTATATGTGCCAGGCATGGGAATAAAAATCCAAATGTGGCATGAGACGATCATAATGAACTATTAGGCAAATAAAGGTTCTTTGAGAGTGGAAGTTAAGAACGTTTAATGTTATAAAATTCACTTGATGAACACTCCGAGGTTACTTCCTCATCCACACATTTTAATGGACTACTTTCACATGATGAGGACTTGCAAACACATTCCTAGAAAGCAAAATAAATATCAAGTAATCATATTGCTTTGTTGCTGTGTTTAACTACTACAGAGAGGAAACTCGTCCCCACCCCAGTATAATTTTGCCATTGTGTGTAAGGTTGGTAAGTCAGTATAATCAGATATTCTAATTGCAAACATTTGATGGAGAAACCCAATTCTACAGCAAATTTTCAGAATGTGTTAAAATTGATGTCAATGTCTCAGTAATTTCACAGTTTAAAAAACAGTTAGAAATGTAATGACTACACTACACTTGATTAAAGCATTTACAGCTCTAATCAAAAACTGACAGCAAGATCAAAGATGTTAACTTAAATCTCTCTTCTAATTATGTTTAAAATGCCACACCTCAGGCCTGTCTCTCCTCTTCTTTTTCAAACCAAATTCTGCTTAAGAAAGATCTAACACTTCTTAACAGTTCATTATCCAATAAAACTATTCAAAGCTTAAAAGCAATCTACACAATTAGTCAGGACCTCAGGGAGTCCACCGGTAGTCTTTATTACAGGACTTCATATTAAAACACCTTAATTATATTTGTCAAATGGATTTCATTAAAACCCATCGTCACTTTAATTTTCATATTTTGACAGTGCTGGCATAGGCATTATTACCACCTGCCAGGCTAGGAACTACAACGAAATTGTCAAATTCCTTCAAATCCTAAGCAGTTTCTTTTGTACCTGACTGATCGTTTTCCCTGGATGGGTAATCTATTACAATTAGGAGAATTAAAATACCCCGACTTAAATTCTACTCTGAATATCCATGTTTCTTGCAGGTGCAGGAAAAACCAACTGCATCCACGCTGGGTTGCCAGGTGCACTGTGCAGAGAGGGTGATGCACACGCTTTGCAGTGTATCTGAATAGCAAAGCCGAGACATCAAACAGAATGCTCGATGATTCAATCACATCACAACCATCAGGACTTGAAAGCCAGGACTTTTTTCTTTTTTTTACCTCCTATTCATTATGCTGCCATATTTTATAAAATATACGGTGTTTCTGGTCATTCACTTGAGATTCAATTGTATTTTCATTTGCCACTGCGATTTAGATTATTGAAATAGCAAATGGAAAAATATATATATGCATGCCTTTCTTTCCAGCTATGCAATGTTCAATGTCAACAGCGACGCGATGTTTATAGCACTTTCCTAATTCAGTTATTTACGCAACTTCGGGGAAATGGATGCATGTACACTAATAAGCAAAGCATTTTGGTCTGTTTTTCTCTTGACTTTCTAAGTCTTTGGTAGCATATGCAATAGAGAGACAGAATTCCTCTATGATCCTCCCTTTAGATTGTAGCATATAAAATTCTATTTTCCAAGTGTCTAAGATGGAATAGGAATAGCAAAAAAGGATAGGCGTGTTTTTTTTTTTCCTTTTTTAACTTAACAGGCTCATAAGATATAACAAAGGAGAGCGGTTTCTGGCCTATGTCTAACACACTTCAGGGCTTTGTACGATGGTCTCAGGAGTAATAATCACCTTGCTTTATGAATACTTTAAATCACAGTAAATGGTCTTGGATTATTTTGAGTAAAGCCGAACTTTTAAAGATTTACTTACAAAAATCATACGACATTAAAAAAATTATAAATGATCACTGACTTATATGTCTCAAAATGCAATATAACTAAATAGAAAACATGCTTGGAGAATTACACACAGGGAAAATGCACTTAAATGCAGTTCCCACGTCACTACTGCCTAGAAGCCTTTCATGTTCAACTCTGCTGGCAATGTCTTCCCCTCCTCTGGACTCGGATCAATTCATTATCTGAACCACAATGATGGCATGTATCCGAAGGCTGGAGTTTCTGGTCTTCTCTCTATGCCCAGAGTCTGGCAGAGTGCCTGACATGGTGCTCACAGTGTATGCCCACTAAGAATAACTGACTATATTCATGCCCATCTCTCCTACCAGATTGCAGGCAACTCCCCTATGGCAGGGAATAAGTCTTACATATTATTCACTTCTGCTCCATACAGTGCCTCATGAATGGCAGTCATTTGGCATATCTATCTCTATGTCTACATATATCTATCTATGTCTATAGATATCTATGTCTGTATCTATCTATCTATGTCTATCTATCTCTATGTCTATCTATGTCTATATCTACATAGTTATACAATGACAGAGATAGGTATACAGATAGTATGTTTATGAGTGTGTGTGTATGAGCCAATATTTAGAATTATGTTGAATACCAAATTTATAAAAAAGCTCCAAGATTCCTATGTCAAAAAATACAAGAAGCATCAACTCCTTTTAAGTTTTTATTAAATGTTACTATAATCTTGAACCATGAATCCTTCACATTTGCTCCTCTCTCCCTTGTTGACCTTCAGTAACTACTTGGATGTGAATTTGAGCAAACTCTGTGGGAAGAGGAGCCTGGCAGCCTACAGTTCATGGGGCTGCAAAGAGTCGGACATGACTTAGTGACTGAACAACAACAAATCTGCGTAGGAGGCAGACAACTGATGGAACTGATGAAGTAGAGAGGCAAGAGGAACACAACTTAGACGTTTTGCAGGGGGAATCAGAATTCTTTTCCCAAAAGCTCCTCAGCTACTAGAAAATACTTTCCACAGCCACCTGTCAATAATTTATTTAAAGCCACTATTATTAATAATCACAGAACACATGGATTTTTTTTCTCATTAGGAAAAAGAACTGGAACAATCTACCATTTTAGAAATGGTCCTAGAGGGACACTTCAAAAATGAGGCCAGATGTGATCTACATTCTGGAATATTTGAAGTTGATTTGATATAAATAGAGGTCTACAGAAACCCTGCTGACACAAGAATCACAAGGCACATATAAGTTTATGAATACTGCATTTATTATCTTTTAAATGCAACACACATTAACTTGGTACTCAAAGAGTGATTTTGCTCACTTGAGAATTATTGTGTCTTAACACCATAGTATCAATTTCTGCTTCTCGGCACCCTGTCTCTGTCATTCACAAAGGCTAACATAGTACTTGTCTTTATGTTGTCAATTTGTGTTCAGAGGGATGCCAGAACAGGAGTTAGCTTATAGACCAAAAACTCTACGTGGTTTACACAATGAATTGACACAGGGATGTGTCAAAATGTGGTTTGTAAAAGTGAGCACTTTGGACAGCACACAACATATAGCAGGAAGTCTGGGGAATTGAGGGAATCGAGGGCTTCCACTGAAAAGGGACATTAGGAAATGAGGAAGGACCTTCTGGAGGGGACAGGGATACTAGAGGTAATAGATAGAGAAGATCATTTAAGGGAGACCCTCTGCAGGTGGGGTTTTGACACCAAGGTGGGAACCCTTGCCAAATGCAAGGATCAGGAAGTCTGCCTGGGACAGTGTCCACACCACAAGGGCTGCCATCTCCACTTCTTGCTAAGGGCATCTCCCTTCTTGAGTCCACATGGTCACGGATATCACTTGCTATGACCTCTGCAAGTTCTTCCAAATCCCCCAGTTTCTGAGCTTGTAAGTCCTGGTGGGAGTCCTCAACCTTTCAGAACTGGGCAAGATAAGGAATGTGGCCATTCTGGTTTTTCTCTTATCGACAGCCAGCTTGGTGTGTTGGAGGGATGGGGTAGTAGGGAGGTAACGTGGGACATGGGGGGTCATGAGAGACAGCAAGAGGACTAGAAGGAGAGTGGCAAAGACTTTCGAATAGCATGATCAGAGAGAGAGAGCCTGAAGTGCCCAACTGACAGCTCGACAAGCCTGCTCAGCTACTGCTTTCCGACAGGACAAAATCTGTGGTTTTCACTTCCCACCACCCCCCATCCTTTTAGAATGATTATATTGAAAACAAGCTATTGCTTTTTCTGTAACAGTCACACGACAACAAAGCAGTATTTACTATCCTTTTGAAGTTATACAAAAACAGCCAATGAGAATATGCCTGACTCTCCCCTGTAGGCTGGAAACTGAGACTTGGGCCTTTGTATTGAGGAATTTGGATGCTAAACCACAGCATTCATCAACATCCTCCTGGAGCCCAGATAATAAATGACACCAAGATCTGTTTCTGGACTGAGCCCTGTATTTTGTATTCAGACTACCCTCAGGGCTGCTACTCTCTTAGATACAAAAGAATACTGATTCTCTTTGAATAAAACAATGACTGCCTAATTCAATTGTTGCCAAATGATGGGCCAATATTAAAATGCTTTAGCTATATTTTTCTTTGGGGACTCAACACTGGAGCCCTTAACACAGCACACTAATAGAGGTGAACAGATCATTCACGAAGTGGAACAATCTGGTCCACTTAAACATTTATCTATAGAAGCTTCTGTGTGTGTGTGTCTCTGTGTGTGTATATTCTCAGAGTGCTGAGATCCTCCTTACCCACCTCCAGGCTTTGCAAGGCCTGATCCCCAAAGGAGCTCGTCCACTGGTTCCCCATCAGAGGCGGTAGTGGTTGGGGAGGGGTGGTGTGGCAATAGGAGCAAGCTATAGGCAAAATAAGATTTCAGTCAGACTCAAAGGCTGACTGCTGATTCTTGATAAACAGGAAAGTTTCTGCTTATTTTTTTTTAAACTCCCATGTTTCATTCCTGAAACAGAAGGATTTCATGCTTCATAGGTAGATAATATTTTCATGGCATTGGCAGAAACTGCTATTTAAAGATATTCTAAAATGACATCTTTAGCATCTCCATAGTATTTTTACAATATAAACACAAAAGAAATAGATTTTTTAATATAATAACTTTTTAATGAGAATTTAAAAATTAAAACTATTTAAAAGATAGTTTTATGTTCCATAAACTTAATTCTTCAGGTAAAAAAGTAATTTCATCTTTCAATTTTAACTGCAAATGGCCCTTCGACTGTTACTCTTCAGAACTGTCAGCTGAAGGTGGAAGGCAATGGTTATATTTGATTTCCTGGTGGAGAAAAGTTGAACCAAGGACTTAAATTACTTTTCTACTGTCCTAAATGAGACACAGAATCATGAGAAGATACTTTGTCTTCTGGTCTATGTTTTAATCTTCAAAGCAGAAAAGTAGCATAAACCATTACTGGGAATATGTGCAGTTTCTGGAAACTTCTCAGGCTTTGGCCTGAGAGCTGAGAGTCAAAGAGGAGTTCAAATAAACCTTTCTTTTAATAGCAAAAACAAAATATTAAACTAAACTCACCTTTGTTTTTCACAAAAATTCTCATATTTTGTACATCCATTTTCAATGTCAAAAAGTTTCTTATATTCCAATGTCAATTCAGAGGTAAACAGCATTGCCGCCAGGCCTCTGGAGTATTTTGGGGCTATTCTAGGGATCTCAAGTCTAAAATATCACAGAATGTTAGCTCTTAAACATTTCTCTGAATAAAGCAGTATTTTTCGCATGTGTATTACTGTTAAACTTCATTAATTAGTTGGTCATGTAGCTTTTAGCTATGAATATGCCAAAATGATGACGTTCACTTATTGGGGGGAGGGGGGCTTCCCTGGTGGCTCAGTAGTAAAGAATCTGCCTGCAATGCAGGAGCCGCAGGAGATGCAGGTTCGATCCCTGGGTTGGGAAGGTCCCTGGAGGTGGGCATGCCAACCCACTCCAGTATTCTTGCCTGGAGAATCCCATGGACAGAGGAACCTAGCAGGCTACAGTCCATAGGGTCACAAGGAGTCAGACATGACTGAAGCGACTTAGCACGCACAAGTGAGGGAAATACAAACATGTTCAAAGACCTACTCATTTTGAAATTTTAAAAAACATCACTGTTACAGAATAACTATCCAATTAGCAATTGTCTATGTGATTCATCAAGAGAATAAGCATCAGAAAATCAAAGTCTCCTATAAGTCCAAAAGCTCAGTACTTAAACAATATTTTGCTTTTTATAATCATGTCAACTTTGATTATGCATTTTTAATTGTCAATGAAATTTAGTAATAAAAAGGGAAAGCCTTAATTGAAATGCTTGTAAAATCCTCTTACTTGGAGAGTTTGTGTGAGTTGATTAATTAAGAGACTTTCACAGTTTTCATATTGATTGCCTTTGTGTTTCTGAACTTCCTGTCTGTTGGTTATGTGCAGGGTAGAAGAAATTGTGGCTGTAACAAGATGCAGGATTTCTCGACACAGGTTCACACTTTGATAAATTGGGTGGTTCTTCCCCCCTCTTTTGGGGAGTATTTCTCTGTTATCCCATTTTGTAGAAAGAGACAGGCTTTTAAACACTGATATTTTCCTTTCCTGTCATAATTCTGCCATATGTTTTTAGGAGATTAGATATCCTATATCTAATATAGTTTTTATTTAACATATTAAACTAAACATAAAACGTTTAACATTTAATTTAACATATTAAACTAAACATAAAAACAGAATTGGAGATATACAAATAAGCTAGTTTTGCTAGGACTAAGACAAACGGAAATGTTTCTATATCTGTTCTAGATCTCTACAGCAGAAAATATTAAAGATACAGGAATTTTCTGCCTACATTTGGGTGTTGGAGTACAATAGTAATAAGATTTTTCAATAGTCCTGAGAAAGAGAAAGGTTTAAAATATGGATATCTCAGTCTACTAAACAATAAAGTTAAGTATTCCCTATAGTACCACTGACAGTGACTTATGGAATTTATGAAAACAGGTTAAATTTTGAAATAAAGGAATTAAAATTGTCTTTGGTATACTTGATAAGACATTCCATCTCCTACTAAATATTTGGGGGAACTGTTATAAGATAAAATAAATATTTAGGGTGATGTTATAAGGAAAAATAACTAAATTTTAGGATGTCATTATAAGACAAACTTTAAAATTTTCTAGTTTGTTTGTTTAGGAATTTTCCCTCTATAGCAAGACAAGATACTCCTTTCTTCCTTTGAACATTTCAGCATATTTGTCCAGCATTATTTTTTCATTCTCTTTTATCCCCGGGGCTCTCAATGTTTAAATAGCTCCCTCCCATGTAAAGCTTTGCACCGATATCGATCAGTCTAGGCTGGAAGTTACTATGAGGCATTTTCGATAATCAGCCCAGCTGTTCAGAGAGCTTCTTGAATATAACCCTTAGGTAAACAGCATAATACACTGAGAACTCTCTCTAGCAACCAGCTCCACTTCGCAATCTCAAAGATTGCTATTAATGCTTCACTAAACAAAGAACTTAATTCTGATTTTAACAATGGAGGCTAAAGGGTAATTCAAACAAATCCCATCTTTGATTCAAATATATAGAAACTATAACCGGTCCCCCCTCCCCGCCCACATGCTTGTATATTTGATGAATTCAAAAGCAAGTGTGTTGAGTAAACCATTTTTACAGCACCAAAAAGCAACTGTATGCAAGGCAATTTTTTAGTATTACCATTTTACTCCATAATCCTCGCATTCAGATTTCAGTTTATTCACTTAGATCTTTTAGGTCAATTATATTATCTACCTTTATGTAATGTACAGCAAAGTAATAAAAATGCAATTACTTATTTAGAATTTTACATTACTTTTTAATTTCCTCTTTCCTTAAGAGTTAAATGCTAAAGAAAAAGAGACTTTCACATAGCACTCCTAATTATGATTTCCTACTGACATGCAACAAGGGAACCTTAAAAGAAGCACCGAAAAAATGGACACTATATATAAAGTATAATGTAAAAATAGCATTAGGTAGCCATTCAGTGAAACCCATAATGTTCACACCCTTCAGTGGGTGAAGAATAAACATCATAAAAGTAAATAGCATTCCAAAATAGATGTTTCCTATAAACTCTTGAGCCCCCAAATTGTTTTGCTTTTAGAAAAAGAAAACAAAACCAAATAAAAGTGAGGTATAAACAATTCTTAATGTTTCTACTGAAACCATTCGAAAGTCTTTCAGGTTGTTATTTAAGTTAAATTAAACGTATTTGTCTGGTTAAAGCTATTCTGAGATGTAGTAAGTAGACAGAGGCTTCTAGGTCTTGGAAGAATGGACCAGTCTTCTGATAAATAAGAAATTTGAAATGTTTCTTTTAGTTTACAACTCACCACAAATACCATATCCATGAAAGTAAATCAGAATGACCTCGGTTTTTTCTTTTTATTGTTGTTGTTGTTGATGATCTGTTTAATTTTGTGATGGTTGTTTGTTTTCTCTTTATTTTAAGAGAGAAAATTTGGTCTCTAGCATTTAATTTATACCTACTGTGTCATGCGGTTATTTGCCAAACGAAAAAGACATAGTCTCTGCTCTTGATGGAGTTTATAATCTATTGGAAGAGATGGGACTCTCCCCTGACCCCAACACACTGTCCAATGGCAGAAAAAAAATACTGAGTGATTACAATATATACAAATAAGAATATTAAGTAATATTAAGTACAACTGTGTACCCCATACAAAATCCTGATACTGAAAAAAAAAATCAAATACACAAATTGGTTAGCTCAAGATTCTTGATCTACAAAATACCACCACATAAAGATTTATCATATTTAAAAGTAAGCAAACAGCGAAAGACTCACCCGTGACTTCGACAGTTAACCATCCACGAGTGAGTCTGCCATCTGCCTACTGTGAGCTTCTCCCGCCTTCAGGTCTTTCTCCCTGCTAGGGGCTGCTTTCTTATTTTAGCTCATAAGTGTTGGCCGTTCAAGTTCTTATCTCATAAAAATGAAAGTGAAAGTTGCTCAGTCGTCTCCTACTCTTTGCGACCCATGGACTATACAGTCCATGGAATTCTCCAGGCCAGAATACTGGTCTGGAATACTCCAGGCCAGGTAGCCTTTCCCTTCTCCAGGGGATCTTCCCAACCCAGGGATCGAATCCAGGTCTCCCGCATTGCACGCAGATTCTTTACCAGCTGAGACACAGGGAAGCCCAAGAATACTGGAGTGAGTAGCCTATCCCTTTTCCAGCAGATCTTCCAGACCCAGGAATCGAACTGGGGTCTCCTGAATTGCAGACAGATTCTTATCTCATACTTCCTCCTTAAATTCTTCAAATGCTCTCCTTTGAGATCCTCATTCATTGCCATAGGATTTTTTTTTTTTTTATCATCCAATTTCTATGTTTAAGTTGTCTCCTAAACTATTTCAATTTTCATTCCCTATTTCCCATTCATCTTGATCGTCTCACCAGCTCCTTAAACTCACTAGGTAGGAAAATCCTACCTTCTTGCTATGCGGCTCTTCCCATCAGTGAAGGGCAGGCAAATCAAGGGGGCCTCCCAGAACTGGCACATAACAATTCATTTGGAATCTTCCTTTACTTGGCTTCTCAATCTGGTCTTTTCAAATCTTCCTTTGAAATATCTCTCATATTTGTTTCTTCTCTTCCTTGTTATCATTATAACCTCTCACACAGAGCAGTGCCTCCTCCCAAACTGGTCTCCCTGTCTCCAAGCATCAATGCATCTTGATAAGTCTGATCTTCTTAAACCACTAGTCTAGTCAGAACCCTTTCAGTGCTTACCAAGTAAAAGCCAAGTCTTCAGCTAGCATGCAGAATCCTTCAAAATTGCAGCCTAAATACTTTTTCCTGGTTCCCTCTGGCAAAAAAAAGTCTAGGCTCTATTCCAGGGCTTCTCAACCTTGCCATCTCCTGACGTTTGAAGTAGGTAACTCTCTGTTGGATGGGAGGGTCTGTTCTGTGCACTGCGGGATGGTGAGTCACAGGGCCGGTCTCTACTGATGAGATGCCGGGAGCAGCCCTTCTCCCCCTGATGTGATAGCCAAATGTCCCCTGGGGGAGTCAAACCAGCCCTGCTCTAGTCAGACAGGACCTGGGCACCTGTGAGCTTCCACCCATGTGGGTTCACTGCCTGGGATATGCCCAATCATCTTTAGTGTTTACAGCCCCACTCATTGTCCATGGTTTAGCTAGCATGCTTTATCTGCCCTGAATCCTTCTGCATTTGCCCCTATCAAAAGAGATCTCTTTCTTCTCAAACTTCTAAGCACTTTATCTTGCTAAAACTACCCTCTCTACCAGAGTGAGAGCTGCTTGAAAGTAGGATCTGTGTCATCATTTATTCCCCCAAATGACTATCACAGTGTCTGGCTCATATGACGAATGAAGACACCTCCAGCCCCAGCTTTCTAAACCTTGCAGTTAGAAGACAATGACAAGGCAGGAATAACTCTGGTGAATGTCCTTGAGAGCTTCTCTGCTTTCCTATTTCAAAGGGCAAGGAAGACACAGAGAAGATCTGGACCACTCAATACAGGGTTCACCCCTTTCAGAGAAACAAGCAGTCAGATTGGGAGGGAGGCAATGGGCACGGAGGGCAAGTTGATGGCAAACTTAATGAAAAGCAGACAAAACAGTGGAAGAAGGCTTAAATACCTTTTGGAACATACGGCATATAAAAAAGTCATAAGAAAGTTTACAATAAAGAAAAGAATGTGGAAGATGGAGGGTCAAAAAAGATAATTACATGAAAGGTCTTTATTTATTTATTTATTTTTTTTGCTGTCTAATGGAGAAGTTGAGTGATTAAGACAATAGCTTGACAAGCTACCTGGTCACAGGAACATAAATCTGAAAGAGCAGGAGATTCTCCAGCTAGCTCAGGCAGATCACATCTAGTTTTTAAAAGACAGAAAACATGAAATTTGTATGTAGTTGTGCGTAGGTGTGTGTGTACGTCTGTTTGTGTGTGGAGTTATCGGGAGGGAATGGTATGCTATTGATAAACTTTGGGGAAGGAAAGAAACCATCTGTACTGTCAAGTGACTTAAAACTCGAGGCGAAGTCCAGAGCAGGAATTAAACAGCGCAGCGTAGTGCAGTCAACACCATGTGAGAGGTGCCTTCAGGGCAACACACACAGCTGCTAGAAACACCGACCAAAAAAATGGACGAGCGGGATCTCAAAAGAGATGAGTCACCCAGAGGGTCTCTGTAGGACCAGCCTACTTTCTTAGCCTTGAACCAATGTGGTTTTGCCATGGGCAAGGAAAACGTTACACTACTCCAGAAAATCAATTCCTAATGTGTAAGCCACCGAAGAATATTTCTTATAGAATAAAGACTGAGAAGAAAATAAAGGCTGAGTAGCGAAAGCAAAGGTGTAGCTAAAATTTTAATGTAGCCCTTTCTACATATATACTTAGGGGTGAAAGGGAAGAAAACCCCATCACTGGGGGAAAAAACAAAAGTTATCTGGATATAATACTGATAAAAGGAAGCCTGCAAGAGCCTTTACTTTCTAACTGTAAGTTAATTATGGTTCTTTTTCTCCTTTGTTAACTGATGGTATCACTCCCAGGTGGGTCCTGACATTTTAATTTTTATTTTGGCCTAGAACCATCTTGATAATGCTATTCAAACAAATTAGCTGATTGAACTGCTAGTGGTAAGCTATTACGCCCGTGAAATCATAGAAAAAATGGGAGCCACAGAAACAGGGATAAGATAGGAGAGGCGTGGACTAAAGTTTGGCTAAAGAACCAGGGGGACTCTCTCACTGACACATTTACAGGATCCCAGTCCTCTCTGAACGGGGAGATACTGCTTTCTGGGGCAACAGCCTTTTTTTTAGGCCTGTTTTCCTTCTCTCTGTTCTCTGACTTTCCTCTGGGCCATTCAGGTGTCCTGTTGCACTGTCCCAACCCTTGTGCTTTGCCTGCTGTCTCTTTACAGTGTTTGAAGAGCAATTATCCTTTCTTAGTAGCTATGTGGGGTCCCGCTTCTGACATGTTACCCACACTGACATGGGGTGAATAGAAAGCAAGGGACCCACAACCTTCCTCATATGCCTAAATGAGGAAAGTAGATCTCATCTGTTAAAGGAGCAACTCAGAGGGATCCTCATAGGCTTCTGGTGGGACTTAAAGTGGGGAATTTACTCATAGCGCTTGGCAAAGTCTCTGGCATGTAGAGAGAACACAGTAAATGTTAGCTCATGTGCTTCTTAAGGCTTCCCTGGCGGATCAGTGGTAAAGAACCTGCCTGTGATGCAGGAGACATAGGCTTGATTCCCTGGGTTGGGAAGATCCCTTGGAGGAGGAAATGGCAACCCACTCTAGTATTTTTGCCTGGAAAATCCCATGGATAGCGGAGCCTGGCAGGCTACAACCCGTGGGATTGCAAAGAGTAGGACATTACTGAGTGACTGAGCATGATCCCACGAGCATTACACGCTTCTTACTACTATGATGTAAGGCCCTATAATTCTTCATGACCTACTCTATGCTCTGGATGATCCTGCACACCTAGAAAATTAGCTCTTATCTCCATCAGACCTCTTTCTCTTTTTTCCCATTTTTTTGTCTGCACCGTGAAGCATGTGAGATCTCAGTTCCCCATCCGGGGGTTGAACCTGCACCCCCTTGCACTGAAAGCAGCAAGTTTTAACCACTGGACCACCAGGAAAGTCCCAGACCTCCTTTTCATAACAAATATATTTTCCAATGCCCCTTTCCCATCTTGAAATGAAATTCAGAGCTAATGTAATCTATGGACACACATACCAAAACCAAAAAAAAGAGAATATAACACCCTAACTGTAATATAAAGAAAAAGTAACTTATAATAAGCTATGTTTCTCCATGTAAATGTGCAGGCATTGCTAAACTAGCAGATGTAGCTAAGTAGGCATATCCTTGTACCTACGTGTAAAATTAACAAAAATGTGACAGCTAGATAGGCAAACCAATACATGAGCATTCTAATGCTGACTCAAAGCTACAAGTGGCATTACCATGGACACCGTATTGCCAAAGTATCCATCTGGTCCTTGTTCCCTAGCCTTCTTGTGTTTAGGGGAGACTGTGTCCTAGTTCTGGCCACTGTGCTATAATCAGAAGGAATGTGCCTCCCTTTTGGGCCACAGCATTGAAGAGCTGGTGTGAAAACCCCGTTCACTCCAGGCCGAGGTGGCTGGTAACAACCCCAGTGGTGGAGTCAGACTGGACCTCTGATTAACTGTGAACAGTGCTCCCTGCCAATGCTTGATGGACACTTAGCATAAACAAAAATAAACCTTTGTTGCATTAAGCCACCAGGACTTCTAGGTTAATTTGTTTCTGTCCTATAACTCTACCTGTCCCTCAATGGTGAATGGCTCTTTTAACATATAGCCAGATTTTACATAACTGTTGTACACAGGGAAAAATTAGTGGATGCTAAAACCATGCAAAAAGTATTTTGTGTTTATATAGAAAATTAGGTTTAGAGAAATAGAGACAGTGTTTGCACCTACATAAATGGCCAGCAGGACTTGGAGAGTTTGTGCAGATCAGGATGTTGGTGTTGTGAACAAACGTGCAATGCACGGCAGGTTTCTTATCATTGACTCTTATGCTGAAACAACCAAATGCCTCAACAGAGGCTCAAACCTCCCCCAATAGGAAGAATACCTCTAGGCCAGTAACCTAGAGGCAAGATCAACATGGACTTGACTGCCCAAGTGGCACGTTGCAAGGTGGCATCAATGAGTGGTTCATAGGTTACAGTGTCTTAGAAACTAGATTGGCTTCCACAAGATGTGTATGTGTATACACACACACACACACACACACACACACAAACCCACAGTAAGCAAGATAAAAGGTTCTCTGGTCACAGGTTGGTAACCGCTGGGCTAAAGAGCATAAAGCGCAGTCCAGAATCTTTAGACATGTGCCTCATACCCTCCACAAGGGAGAGCCAGCATGCGCTCTTCCCCATGTTCCTTTCGTTCCAGAGCTTGTGCAGAGCTCATGTTCCATACGGTATGCCATCTCCATCTTAAGACATGAGCACAATAAGGCTAGAGAAAGGAGGAGGCTTGTGTAAAGTTTTCAGAGAGTTAGTAGCAGAGCAAGACCTGGAACCCTCACTCAAACATCAATATTCTCAGCTATAAAACAAAATTAAGTGAGATATATACTCCAGTGTAGAGGAAACTCATAAACATACTAAGTCAAAGAAGCCAACCATGAAAGGTTGACATACTATATTCCATTTATAGGAAATCGGCAGAACAAATGAATCCATGGAGAGTGGAAGAAGACTGTTGGTTGCTGGAGGCCAGGTGGAACATGGGAAGGGAAATGACTGCTTAATAATATGGGGTTCCCTTTTGGGGTGATGAGAATGTTTTGGAACTAGGCAGAGGTGGTGGCTGCCTAACACTGTGAATGTACTAAATGCTTCAGATTTCTACACTTTAAAACAGTCAATTACGTTGTGTGAATTTTATCTCATTAAAAATGAACAAGGTGAAAACACAATATACTTTTCTCTATATGATGCTCTTATGAATTTGAGTTCTTTAATTTACTAGAAAGTAGCACAGCAGTATGATCTTTTCCATATGCTTCCTCACACTGCAGTTACAAATATTTTGATTACCTTTTGTTTTCTGGTTATTATGTGAGGAAGTGGATGCCATAAACCTACAGTGAATAGAATTTCACAGGGATTGATTATAGGATGAAAAAGATAATTCAGCTACTTTGAATAGGGTAGAGTGGTTTTCTATCCACCAGCTACTAAAGCTAGTCTGTGTTTTACAGAATAGAAATATCAGGGCACTGGAGTCAGATGAACAGAGGTTCAAATCCTGACTCCATCACTTGATAGCTATACAGTGATAGCAAGTTATTCAGATTCTCTGAGCTTCAATTTCCTCGTGTGATATGGAGCAGTAATACCTACAATACAGGGTCACTGGGAGAATTAATTGCAATGACGTAGGCAAAATGTCTGGAACAAAACCTGAATCCAAAATAGGAAATCAACCCAACTTCCAGCATCCCCAAGCACACTATTTTCCTAGGGAGCACACCAATGGTGCCTAAAATTTCCCTCAGAGGGCCACAGAGGTGCCTCAATTCATGCTAGGAATTTTCTTTCTGAAGCGGAGGACATATTTGGCTTCCGGAAAAAATTTCAGAGTGAAGATTTTCTTTGTTCTCTGACTCCATGGGATGCTCTGTTGTACTCTGCAGATCAGAAAGTGGGAGTATTGGGCAGAATATATTACGCATATGCATGTGTTTATAAAACAACAAGGATCTCTGGACGGCAACCCCTACATAATCAAGGCTGTCAGAAGAAAGACTCTCTGGAACCTTCATCTTTTGATCAATTGGGAACTAAATGGGCATTTCAAGAAAAAACAAACACCTTTAGGCACAATTAACATGCTTCTTTAATGTACTGTGGTCCTTTCACCCCACACTCAGTTTTAATAGTGTAAGACAGTATTTTAGGAAAAACATTGAAAAAAATTATCTTCATTAAAAAAAAATCCATCAGTCACATAACTGTACGTTGTACTACACAGAACAACACATGAATTACATATAGTAAATTTGGGATATTTGGTTCATATGAGGATGGAGCACACTGGATAGATATATATCTGCATCTGAACCACCAAATTGTTTGGTGAATTAACCAGTTTGATAAACAAACAAACAAAAAAACACAGCAAAGGTATTAATTCTAGTCATTTGGAACTCAGCAAGCTTAATTCAATGCTACTTAAGTCATGCTAGAAAACTAAGGAGCAAACGAAGACATTTTAATCACTAAACTGCTGCTAGAGAGCCTCTAGCAGGGAAAGATTGAAAGCAAAAGAAGAGGAAGGTGGCAGAGGATGAGATGGTTAGATAGCATCACTGATTCAATGGACATGAACTTGAGCAAATTCCAGGAGATAGAGGAGGGCAGGGAAGCTTGGCATGCTGCAGTCCATGGGGTCACAAAGAGTCAGACACGACTTAAGTGACTGAACAACAAGACAGCCTCATATTCAAACAATATCTGCATTAAAGAAACATTCATTCCCCTGTTACAGTGGTCCATCCTGGGCCATAGAGGAGCCCAAAGACAAGATGCTTCTTCTGAAAAGAAGCCTAACCGGTGAGAAGATGAGTTAGCTCTTACTTTTCAGAGATTGTGTTTCTTTTTAATTCCAAGGTTGGGGAGAAAACACATATAAGCCAGTTAAAAGCCAGCTCTCCTCCCCAAAGCTTAGTGGTGGTGAAATAGGGATGGGAAGAATGAAGGAGATTAAAGAAGTAGTGTGGGAAGAAATCTTTTTTTTTTTTTTTTTCATGAAAATATAAAGCAAGCTCCTTCAGGGCCTGGTAGTAAGAAGGAGGGGCATATGAGAACTTTCTGGCACCCTGTCCTTGAAAAAGAATGTGAATCATGGGTTCCAATGCTCCCCACAGGTAGGACTGACATGAAGCTGTGGCAACAGTCACTGGGCAAGTATACAGGGGTTCTGAGTGTTGTGGTGACATCACCTATCAGCCCAGAAGCCATTTACTTAATAATCAATCTGCAGGGCATAAGTCTATTCAACTGAAAATGTAGAAAACAATCTTCCAGGTTATTGGCAATAAAGTGGGTAACCAGCAATAGAAAGACATTTTAATGCATAGGTTTCTTCTCAGTGTGAGTTATGAGATAGTCATGTGTATTAAAGAGAGTTTTGGAATTCAGTAACCCAAAATGAAAATTGGGATCTAAAAAAATACGTGCATTGGGAAAGAAAAAAGAACCTGAAAGGATATACCTCCAAATATTATAAACAGTTATTTCTGGGTGATATAATTTTATCTTTATTTTATAATTAAGAGAAACATTTTAATATGAAAATCTTACATTTAAAAGACAAAATACAGTTTAGACCAAATACAATCAATGAACAACATAAAGGCAGGAGCACTGAAGAATAAATGTAAGAACAAGTACTAAGGAAACAGACACTGTAAAAAGAAACCAACCCAAACGGACCGCAATCCTATGAATGAGAACAAGCTGCCTGGGCAGTTGGCTGAATAACTTTTAAAAAAATGCCAAGGAGTAAAAAATATGGTCTTTTATGATAAAGACATGATTTAGGATTCTTTGATGGTCCAATTTAAAACTAAAAATGATTAAGTGACTCTTACCTCTACGTGTGAAAGGAATATTATGCACTTTTGTACCCCAAGATCTGGCTCCTTTATCCTAGAATAGTCATTTTGTATTTGTCTGATATGATCCGAATACTCAAAGTAATCTCACTCTGCAACAGAACTATAATATTAATCCTTTAATACCTAAATATTAAGATGATGAGCCACAGAATTTCCTGCAGTATGGTTTGTAAAGGTAAAATGTAAAGAGAAAATGGCCAACAATACTTGCATGGTTGAAATATGGGGCATACGTATTATGGAATAATAAGCAGTCACTAAAAAGAATAATCTAAATTCATAATATAGACACTGGAAATGTGCACATAAATCATTATTGAATGGAAAAAGCAAGGTATAGGACACTATGAATAATAAACTTTTGTTAAAAGAAAAAAGTGTGAGTTTATACACGTAACCGAGGAAGAATTTCACCTCCTCTTCTCTAAGATATGAACAGATCTCATTCTTTCACTTCATTCCATCTTTGCTTAAAAGTCATCTCAGAGAGGCTTGTCCTGACCCCCATACCTAAAGTAGAACCACCTGGAATTCTCTATCCCTTTAGAGTACTTGATTTTTCTTCATGGCATGCACATTTTATATTACATTTTATATACATTTTTATTGATTTTCTGACTATCTCCCTATTAGAATCTGGGTTCCATTAGAACATGGCTTTCACGGGAAAGGGGACTTCATGTGTTTGGTTACTGTTGCTTTTTCTGTCCTAGTTCCTAGAACACAATAGATGCTCAAATATCTGTTTAATGCGTGAATAAACAAATATAAATGTGTACTGTACTTAGGTGCTCAGTTGTGTTTGATTCTGTGACCCTGTAGACTGTAGCCTGCCAGGCTCCCCTGTCCATGAGGATTCTCGAGGCAAAAATAATGGAGTAGGTTGCCATGCCCTCCTCCAAGGGATCTTCCCAACCCAGACCTGGATTGAACCCAGGTCTCCCACATTGCAGGTGTATTCTTTACTGTCTGAGCCACCAGATGAGCCCATGAGTACTGGAGTAGGCAGCCTATCCCTTCTCCAGGATATAAACAAGTATGTACATAGACAGATATAATACATACATGTATTACATGTATATGTATATGTGTGTGTGTGTATATATATATATATACACATACATATAAATAAAAACTTACATATAGATAAAACATATACAGTGAAAAAACTCGAAGCATCTGTACTAACTGTTCATAATAGTTATTCTTGGGGCGTGGGAGTGGGAAAGATGGATGGTAGGGAGAAAAGGGGGGCCTTTTAACTTTTTACATTATACACTTTGATTTTGCTTGAATAACTTGTAATAATGATGAAATTGTGCTATAATTTAAAAATACCCCAAACAATTGTTTTATAAGGATTAGGGCTTATGGAACTTACATAATTGCTTTAAAAATGTCTGGTGATTACATTTCTATATCTCTAGTTTCTCAATTAGACTGATCAACTTAAGATATTATAACCAATTGTGATTTCAATATCTTAACTTTAGGCAATGGTTCTCAAACTCTTGTGTGCATAGAATTATCTGCTCAGTTTGTTAAAAATAAAAAATGTCAAGTCCCAACCCCAGAGATTCTGAATAGGGACTAGGTAGCAGGAATTTCTTTTTAAAAAAATATCACCCCAGATGACTGACTCAAAGCTTACCCTTTGAGAAACTGGCTCAAGATAGAACTGAACAGGAAAGAGTGAATCAACATATATTTAATGAGGACCAATTATCTGCCAGGCAATATTGAGTAATTAACATTGTTGTCAGCCACTTCAGTCATGTCCAACTCTTTGCAACCCAGGGACTGTAGCCCACCAGGCTCCTTTGTCCATGGGATTTTCCAGGCAAGATTACTAGAGTGGGTTGTCATGCCCTCCTTCAGGGGATCTTCCCGACCCAGGGATCGAGCCCTAATCGCCTGTGTCTCTTCCATTTCAGGCAGATTCTTTACTGCTGAGCCACCAGGGAAGCCTGAGTAATTAACATTAGATAATTTTAATTAATTGGTTATTAGTGGATGAATTTCAGCTAGCTGCATTTGCAACAAATGTGTAAGTGCTTACACACCATCACTTCCCAGGTGGCACTAGTGGTAAAGCACCCACTTGGCAAATGCAGGAGACATAAGAGAAGGGGGTTCAATTCCTGAATCAGGAAGATACCCTGAAGGAAATGGCAACGCACTCCAGAATCTCATGGACAGAGGGTCCTGGAGGCCTCCAGTCCATAGGGTTGCAAAGAATCAAACACAACTGAAGCCCCTTAGCGCTATGCATACACACGCTGTAACTGAATAGACAAAATACCTTGGAAAGTTAAAGTTATGATGACAATTTTGTGGTTCTACTTGTGTACATTTTTAAATATTATTACAGTTAATAATATCATTATTGGGTAGGCCAAAAAACATTATGCCTTCATGTCTTTATATGGGGGTATTGTTCTTAGTCATTTGATTGTGTCTGTCTCCTTGCAACCCCATGGACCATACCCCGCCAGGCTCCTCTGTCCACGGGGATTCTCCAGGCAAGAATACTAGAGTGAGTTGGCATGTCCCCCTCCAGGGGACCTTCCCAACCCAGGGATGGAACCCAGGTCTCCCACATTGCAGGTGGATTCTTTACCAGTGGCGATGCATGGTACTAAAAACAAAGGCAAATATCTCCAATGCACATTAAAAGTAGTGGATCACCAGCTAGAAAACCTTAATTCAAGCTCCTTTTGACTATCACATGTGTATGTCCCTTCACCAGGACTCAATTTTCTCATTTATATTAGTAAGTTGCTAGAGTTGAACCAGATGCCTAGAAGATCTTTTCTGGCTCTATCAATCTATTTTTCTCGTACAAACACATACAGGCATTTCCTTTGTATCACACATGATACTTTCACCAATGGCACGTCCCTGTGTAAAGGGAGCTGCTGCTGACATGCTTTCAACCATCTTTTGTACTCATACTTCGGAGAAGGCAATGGCACCCCACTCCAGTACTCTTGCCTGGCAAATCACATGGACGGAGGAGCCTGGTAGGCTGCAGTCCATGGGGTCGTGAAGAGTCGGACACGACTGAGCGACTTCACTTTCACTTTTCACTTTCATGCATTGGAGAAGGAAATGGCAACCCACTCCAGCGTTCTTGCCTGGAGAATCCCAGGGACGGCGGAGCCTGGTGGGCTGCCGTCTATGGGGTCGCACAGAGTTGGACACGACTGAAGTGACTTAGCAGCATACTCATACTTGCACACACACAAATATGGGTGTCTATACCAAGGTTATTGATACACCCAAGTCAAACATACGCATTTAGTTCTTATTTTAGTATAAAATACCCATTACAACAAACAATTTCAAGAATTTAAGTGAAAAATAACTTTGGGATTATTTGCTTACTCAAAGACTTAAAGCAATAGCAGCAAACTCGTGACAGAAGGCTAGGAGTGGGGTCTTCCCTGGCGGTCCAGTGGTTAAGACACTGTGCTTCTGTTGCAGAGGGCTAGGGTTCGATCCCTGGTACGGGAACTAAGTTCCCACATGCTGTCATGTGCAGTCAAAAAAGCAAAAGCAAAAAAGGCTAGAAGACTCTGAGTCACTTTACGTACCCTAAGATTATGTCTGGAATTTTTACCTTTTCTGCTATCATATTCATGCTTCATTTACAAAGATTGACCCTAATAAGAACTGTTTTATTTCTAAAAATATAAAAAAGAGTAAGTATACTGAAGGGGAAAAAAAAACCCTTCATAGGAATCCTAAATGTCTCTAGGTGAAACGAATCACCAGCAAATACATCACCACCCATGAAGATTTCAAAATAACATCTTGAGAACAAGGAGACACAATGGCTCATTTCATACATTTTTTTTTTTTCCCTTCACATTTCATTCTAGACTAATCAGGGGGCTCAAACTGCCCTGCTGCCAAAATAATCCATATTCCATTTAGTGTTGCTGATGATGGAGAGGAAGGAAATGAAAGAAATGGGATGCCTCAAGAGGACGACAAAGGAAAAGATCACAAGGACACTGCCTGCTAATTAGCAACATATTATAAGTACGGGTAAATGCACTAGTCTTTCAACTCTCGAGCCCCTAAGTTCATATCTTAGATGGAAGTGAAAATGTGTTTGTCAGTACCATGCTGGTCTCTTTTCTTGAAAGATGACGGACAGCTGGGAGCCAGGGCTGAAGGCCGGTGCAGAGATCTGCTGTTGCGATGGGGGCCGCTGCCTGGCAGCAGAGACTGCCTCTGACCAGCTCAGTTCTCTCCTCCCTGAGCAACTTGTTTATAATCGGTTCTTAAAATCTTAAAACAATCTGTTCTTTCAGCAGAAGCAATTTTCCCCCTTTCCCTGAACAGTGCCTAGACTGTTAATCAGAAACAGGGAAACTTCATGAGCCTTTTTTTTTTTTTGAGCCCCTCCTGAAGTGCTGAAGATGTCCCAGTCAGAAGAATCCTGCAGGAGTGGATTATAAGACACCCTTCAGGCTTGGGGACTAATTTCCAGTGCTTTTTTGGGAACCAGGATTCAATGGATAGCTCTGGTCTCTTATTCTAAGACCTATTGGAAAGAACATCCCCTTGGCCACACGGTAGCCAACCCTGTAGCTGTTTCAGATGATAGATCCAAAGAGAGTTCTTAGCTAGGGGTCTAAGGATAATGCATGGGGCATCAAGCGGTCCAAAGGAAAGAAATGATTCAGGGAGTTCTGGTATAGAAAGAGAGTTAGAGAGAGAGAGAGAGAGAGACAGGGAGAGACAGGGAGAGAGAGGGAGGGGTAAGAAAAAAGAAAGGGAGGAAGGGAGTTATTTTAAAACTGTTTAGGAGAAAGAAAAATGTATCTACACACACACACACACACACACTCTGACTTTTTCGGACTCCTCTAATAAAATGGGAACATGGTGTTTTTAGACCTCTCTTAAAAGCCTCTAGCCTGTCTCTTTCCTGCTGGATTTACAATGCTAAAAAGCAAAATCCCAGAAACCTATTTCTGTTTACTTAAGAAGGATAAAGTGTTACCCCAAAACAGAGGAGCCTTTTACAGAGATTGGAAAACAAATGGTTTAAGAGCATTAAGATCTACATATCTCTCATGCCAGCACATTTAAAGTCATCAATCAAACATAATCCTGAACATACGAGGTGCAAAAGTGCTAAAAAGGTCCCAGTAAAATCCAAGCCTTTTCAGGTGTACCACCCAATCCTAAGCATTATATACAAGGCAGAAATAGCTCTCGTTTATACACACAACACCATTAGGGACAATTTATCATGTCTTTAAAAGTGATATATAGTACATTGTGAAATTGCTTATTAACTCCAGAAATAACAAACCCAGCTTGTGTAAATGCACTTGAATACCCATAATTGGAATTTTGAAAACTTACTTAGAGACTATTCTTATTTATAGTTTAGACTTTCTACTAATCTACCACCTCACTTGTATTTCAGATTTTTAAATTCGTATTTTCCAATTAGCATTAGGAACTAGAGCTATTTTGACCAAAAAGTTTTAGGATGTTTCAAATAGATTTGTTACACCAAATGCTAAGAAGGACAAAGATTACATGAACAATTGACTTTGGATAGAAATCTAAATTATATGAATTTATAATTTTATCATTCAAACCTTATTTTCTTCTAAAACACTGCCAGTCTGCATTTATTTCCTGATTTTCCCTTAATTCATTACAAAGAAATATGTATGTGACTGTTTATAGCCTTGGCTCCTACATCTGACTTCATTACAACTCTTCCTTTTTTTTTTTTAAAAAAAAAAAAGGTTCTTTTTGTCCTATAAATACAAGATTTCATACATTAAAAATAGCACTCTTGGTCTGCATTAAAACCTACCCAAGCCAAAGCTAAAAATTGTAGGAGTAAGGAAAAAGCAGAGGAGGCCTGAAGCCAAGGTCAGACCTTGCTTCACTGGGGGTGCTTCACGCTCACCACTGTTAAAACCTATAGAAACAACTATATTCTGAGGTCCCTTTGGGCAGCAAGGGTCCAAGTTCCGGGTGGGTTTTCAGGTAGACAGACTGTGTGACTACACAGTGTTGGCCCCCTTTTGTGCTCACATGTTCACAGGACAACCGTATACTTCTCTACTAGATGACTGACGACTTACATATAGAAAATACCACCTCGTGTGTTTCTTAGCGAGCTGATGCTGCGGATTTCTGATCTCATCTGACTCATGATCAGAACCACAGTCAGAATGAGCATCGAGGTTCCTCTCTTGACTCCCATACCTGAGAAACGTTCTTCAGGCCCTCATCCAGTTAACAAGCACTGTGCTGTACTACAGGCCAAGAACTGTGCTCAATGCCGGACCCACTAACTGCACCAAAAGTTTAGGAGCATAGAGTCAGTGATGGAGACAAGCGAGCAAAAAAGTATAATGTTCCCAGGAACCCTGAGTGGTCAGTTCCATCCAGAAGAGTGTGAGTCGTGAAAGATTATACACAGTAGATGATTAAGGATTTACGGCTATAAGCCATCACTGAAACAGCCCAGCAGAAAGAAACATCTTTAACAAAAAGCCCTTAAAGGTGGAGCTCAAGCCATTAGGTTAGGATACATGAATCTAGAGGTTGCACGAGAGGGGATAGTTCCAAGACTAGAAGAATGTGGATTCATATTTTGGCTCTTTTCTTGGTCTGTGAAAATGGAAAAAATACGTAACCTTCAGTTCTCCCTGGAAAAATGGAGACAACAATGGCTGTTTCATAAGGATGTTGTGGGGTCTATGAGAAACATAAAAACTGTTTATGACAAGTACCTTAACTCAGTATTTCTCCAGGCTTGTTTACAGAGATGTCAATAAGACAAAGAGGATCTTTGCTATGCAAGGTTAAAAGACACTTTTACTTCTCAGAACCATGCAGATGCTAACGTATAATCTGACTCTTCTAGACAGGGCTGTGGAACACAGCAGTGCACACGGACAATTGACCACAAAGCCCTTGTTTAGTGGAATACCCCCTTCCACAGGCAAACACACTTGGAAAATAGTGCCACATGTTCGTATATATGTGTGTATTAAGTGTACGTATCTATTTAGACATTATAAGTGAATTTTGGAAGAGATGGCAATTATTGGAAACTGCCAAAACAAGAGGATGGAAAAGAATAGGTCATTTTCCAACAAATTTCAGCTTTGGCCAGAAAACAGCAGCCAACGGGGTCTCTGAATTCTCTGTCTGAAGAATGGGGCAAAACCACAACGCCCTACATGGAATCAAGTCTACAATCAAAGGCTTCTGCCGTCGTCCCTAGCCCATTACACTGCACTGCCCATGTGTGTTGCTAATCTCACTTCCAAGGGACTTCATGTCCAGGACATGATCTCTTCCTAAGTATTTCTTATTATTCCTAGCTCGAGGGCATGGCTCAAAATTCCATTTACAAAGCATTCCCTCATTCTCCTCAACCTATCAGAATCCTCTTCTTTGAAAGCCTAGTTTAAAACTGACCCCCGACCCAGAAGTTTCCCCCAACTGAATCCACTTCTTCCTTCCCAGAGGCCAGCCATCAGTAGTTTGCATCTCTGCTGCAGCTGTCAGCCTGGTAAGGAAGCTTTCCCCCGAGCTGCTCTTTAAACGGGGTCTTCACTAGACTATAAGCTCCCCCAGAGCAGGGCTGTGTCTCCTCTTCCCGTCTCCACAGCACCTGGGACAATGTACTGCACATAAATGAGGAAGAAAATGCCCGTTGGAGCTATGGGCTTCCCAGGTGGTGCTGGTGGCAAAGAATCTACTTGCCAATGCAAGAGACTCAAGAGACACAGGGTTGAATCCCTGGGTTCAATCCCTAGGAAATGGAACCCTACTCCAGGATTCTTGCCTGGAAAATTCAGTAGGTAGAGGAGCCTGGCGGCTGTAGTCCATGGGGCCACAGAAGTTGGACATGACTGAGCACACAGGGCCTGGTATAATGTATTGCACATAAGTGACAAATAAAATGCTTACTGGATCAGTTCAGTTCAGTTCAGTCGCTCAGTCGTGTCCGACTCTTTGCGACCCCATGAATCGCAGCACGCCAGGCCTCCATGTCCATCACCAACTCCCAGAGTTCACTCAGACTCACGTCCATCGAGTCAGTGATGCCAACCAGCCGTCTCATCCTCTGTCGTCCCCTTTTCCTCCTGCCCCCAATTCCTCCCAGCATCAAGTGGCTTCAATTCTGAAAAGTCATAGTAAAAGCTCAAAGACTAAGACAATATCCCAATAACGAAACACAAATTCTATTCAATTCCAATAATAATTAAGTGAACGGAACAACACATGCTGTTAATATTACACGCAGCTACGTAACAGGCCTAAAAACACAGTGTGCTTGGACTTGTCACAAAGATTTCCACACTCTTGCCAGAAATACTTTAGTGGGGAGTCTTAAGAGCCCTGGGAGCACTTCCAGGTTGTTGCTGACTGGTTTTAAAACGAACACTACAACCCAGGGTGTCGAGACCTTCTCAAACACCTGGACATCCCTATTCCCGCTGCAGAGTGTCCTTTCGACGATGTCCTTCCCCGGGTGGTGTCTCTTCTTTCACTTCTGACTCCCACCCTTCTCACTTGATCCCACCACTCATCAGTCAGCAAACCAACCACGTCTATTGCCAGGAAAAAGGTAAGAATGATCCTTGTACATTTTATCCCAAGTCTTTTTCACGAGGAAGGAAGTGAATTAAAATCTCATCTAGCAGACATCCTTCCCCCAGCTGTGTCTAGTCACGAGCAGAATGATGATTATGTGCATCTGATCAAAACATTAAAGAGGAAACCTATATAAAAATTAGGTATGGCTTAGAAATAAGATGCCAACATGGTCTGCATATTCTGTAGAAACAACACTAAAGCAGCACTAGACTAGGTCTGCAGCTTGGGAGCCTCTCAGGTGAAAGCAGAAAATGACTCAGAAAAGAGCTACTGGAGTGTCAGGACAGTTCCTAAAATGAGCCTGAGTTCCGTGAGCAGAGGCCCACGTTTCCTGACACACTGGGAGGCGCCCCCACTCTCCAAGCTGAAGTGTGGAGCGCTCTGGGCTTGTACAGGCACATGGGTTAGAGGAACAATCGTCACTGGCATAAGCTGCCCTATTGCCACATATTTCCGCTAGGTAAGCCCCCCTCCACTGTTCCTCCCAAAAGAACAAGTTTACTCCAGATGCAATGAATGGGCTCAGACTGTGCATACATGTATCCATTCAATCAGGGGAGTCAGATTAAAAAAAAAAAAAAACCTGAAATTAACAACATGACAATTTTTCAAACTCACTGTACTGTATATATTACTGCATTAAAAAAAAAAAACAAAAAAACCCTGTTTCTTAATTTGCCAGACATTATTCCAGAGGATGTATTTACCTTTCCTTAGAGATTCTCCCAGACAATTATTTGGTATCTGGAAGCTAATTAATATTGGGGTCAGTGTCACAATGGGCTGTGCTAACAAAACTCATTCTGTAATTTCAGCATACTTCCACTAACCTATCTTTCCAGTAAACCTGATCTAGTCCCCATTACCCAACATGCCATCTCTGTGCTGTTCCCCTTGGAGGCCCCAATAATATTCAGTCAAGGCAGACTCAAGAATGTATATATAATGTGCCTTTGGCCCCCGTGCCGTACTCATGGTAAACATTCTAATTACTCATATTTTTAGGTGCAGCTCAAAAACCATCATCTTCAGAAAGACTCCAAGGACCCATCCTCCTGTCCATAGGGCAAAACTTATCTTTCTTAAGAGTTTGTTGATATCACCTTTTGATACTTACAATTTATATATCATATAATCATTATTTGTCTATTACAGTAGCATTCTTATTAGACTCTTTTTTGAGTGCTGGGACCATTGCTTCACCATGACTTTTAGCCTGTCCCAAATAATAATGATGGTGATAATGAAAGTGAAAGTGAAAGTCACTCAGTCGTGTCCGACTCTGTGACCTTATGTGACCTTATACAGTCCATGGAATTCTCCAGGTCAGAATACTGGAGTGGGTAGCCGTTCTTTTCTCCAGGGGATCTTCTTAACCCAGGGATCAAACCCAGGTCTCCTGCATTGCAGGTGGTTTCTTTACCAGCTGAGCCACAAGGGACTGCCTAATACTTATTGGGAGTTGTACTGCAAGCTAGGCACACTGTTAAATGCTACTTTTATCATTCAATTTTCATCATTCTACTAAGTAAGTACTACTGTTACTGCCATATTATAGATAATAAACTGAAGTTCAGAGAAGTTATCTTGCTCAGGATCACAGCTAGTATATATAGCAGTTAAGTCTTACATATGTTTTGTTATATTTATCCTCGGACACGTTGTTTTGTAATTGTAAATGGTATCCTGACTTTTTACTTGTTTTATTCTCTCTTTTTTGCTGTTATATTGAAATACAAGTGGTTTTAGTACACTTTTTGGAATCCAGACAATTCTCTCTTTAGTCTTTCAATGGATATATTTGAAATTTTATCATTTGTATGTAATGAACTCTAAAGGTAATGAGTATTTTTTCATTCCTTTCTTGATAATTACAAGCTCTCAGATAACTTTAACTCTGATCACACTCTTCCTAACTTTCCAAAAGGTAAAATAGCAAGATTTTACTCTTTTTTTTCTAAATGACCTTCCGCCGCTGATTAAACACTTACTATTTTTTAAATTTAAATTGTGACTTGTTTAGATTCACATTTAGATTTAATGGTTCCTTGTTTTTCCATCTTGAGCCTTACATCTTTCTTCTGGAGTCATTTTCCTGCTTTCTGAAAAACCTTTTTTTTTTCTTAATTTATTTTTTTATGGAAGGATAATTGCTTTACACAATTTTGTTGTTTTCTGTCAAACCTGAATATGAATCAGCCATAGGTATACATATATCCCCTCCCTTTGGAACCTCCCTCCCCATCTCCCTCCCCATCCCACCCCTCTAGGTTGATACAGAGCTCCTGTCTGAGTTTCCTGAGCCATACAGCAAATTCGCGTTGGCTATCTATTTTACATATGATAATGTACGTTTCCATGTTACTCTTCCCATATATCTTACCCCTTCCTCCCCTCTCCCCATGCCCATAAGCCTATTCTCTATGTCTCTTTCTCCATTGTTGCCCTGTAAATAAATTCTTCAGTATCAATTTTGTAGATTCCCTATATGTGTGTTAGAATATGATATTTATCTTTCTCTTTCTGACTCACTTCACTCTGTATGGTTCTAGGTCCATCCACCTCATCAGAACTGACTCAAATGCATTCCTTTTTATGGCTGAGTAATATCCCATTGTATATGTACCACAACTTCTTTATCCATTCATCTGTCAGTGGACATCTAGGTTGCTTCCATGTCCTAGCTATTGTAAATAGTGCTGCAATGAACAATGGGATACATGTGTCTTTTTCAATTTTGGTTTCCTCAGGGTATATGCCTAGGAGTGGGATTTCTGGGTCATATGCTGGTTTTATTCCTAGCTTTTTAAGGACATTCCATACCATTTCCCATATGGCTTTATCAATTTACATTCCCACTAACAGTGCAAGAGTGTTCCCTTTTCTCCACATCCTCTCCAGCATTTATCATTTGTAGCATTTTTGAAGATGGCCATTCTGACCGGTGTGAGGTGGTAACTCATTGTGGTTTTGATTTGCATTTCTCTAATAATGAGCAATGTTGAGCAAATTTTCATGTGTTTGTTAGCCATCTGTATGTCTTCTTTAGAGAAACGCCTGTTCAGGTCTTTTCCCCACTTTTTGATTGGGATGTTTGTTTCTCTGGCATTGAGTTGTATGAGCTGCTTGTATATTTTGGAAATTAATCCTTTGTCAGTTGTTTCATTTGCTATTATTTTCTCCCATTCTGAGGGTTATATTTTCACCTTGCTTATAGTTTCCTTTGATGTGCAAAAGCTTTTAAGTTTAATCAGGTTGCACTGTTTCAGTTCAGTCGCTCAGTCATGTCCGACTCTTTGCGACCTCATGAACCGCAGCACGCCAGGCCTCTCTGTCCGTCACCAACCCCGGAGTCCACCCAAACCCATGTCCATCGAGTCACTGATGCCATCCAACCATCGCATCCTCTGTCGTCCCCTTCTCCTCCTGCCCTCAATCTTTCCCAGCATCAGGGTCTTTTCACATGAGTCAGCTCTTCGCATCAGGTGGCCAAAGTACTGGAGCTTCAGCTTCAACATCAGTCCTTCCAATGAACACCCAGGACTGATCTCCTTTAGGATGGACTGGTTGGATCTCCTTGCAGTCCAAGGGACTCTCAAGAGTCTTCTCCAACACCACAGTTCAAAAGCATCAATTCTTCGGTGCTCAGCCCTCTTTATAGTCCAACTCTCACATCCATACATGACCACTGGAAAAACCATAGCCTTGACTAGATGGACCTTTGTTGACAAAGTAATGTCTCCGCATTTTAGTATGCTGTCTAGGTTGGTCATAACTTTCCTTCCAAGGAGTAAGCGTCTTTGAATTTCATGGCTGCAATCACCATCTGCAGTGATTTTGGAGCCCCAAAAAAATAAAGTCAGCCACTGTTTCCCCAACTATTTCCCATGAAGTGATGGGACCGGATGCCATGATCTTCGTTTTCTGAATGTTCAGCTTTAAGCCAACTTTTTCACTCTCCTCTTTCACTTTCATCAAGAGGCTTTTTAGTTCTTCTTCACTTTCTGCCATAAGGGTGGTGTCACCTGCATATCTGAGGTTATTGATATTCCTCCCGGCAATCTTGATTCTAGCTTGTGCTTCTTCCAGCCCAGCGTTTCTCATGATGTACTCTTATATAAGTTACATAAGCAGGGTGACAATATACAGCCTTGATGTACTCCTTTTCCTATTTGGAACCAGTCTGTTGTTCCATGACCAGTTCTAACTGTTGCTTCTTGACCTGCATACAGGTTTATCAAGAGGCAGGTCAGGTGGTCTGGTATGCCCATCTTTTTCAGAATTTTCCACAGTTTATTGTGATCCACACAATCAAAGGCTTTGTGTAGTCAATAAAGCAGAAATAGATGTTTTTCTGGAACTCTCTTGCTTTTTTGATGATCCAGCAGATGTTGGCAATTTGATCTCTGGTTCCTCTGCCTTTTCTAAAACCAGCTTGAACATTTGGAAGTTCATGGTTCACGTATTGCTGAAGCCTGGCTTGGAGAATTTTAAGCATTACTTTATTAAGTGTGTGAGATGAGTGCAACTGGCAATTTGAGCATTCTTTGGCATTGCCTTTCTTTGGGATTGGAATGAAAACTGACCTTTTCCAGTCCTGTGGCCAATGCTGAGTTTTCCAAATTTGCCAGCATATTGAGTGCAGCACTTTCACAGCATCATCTTTCAGGATTTGAAAGAGGTCAACTGGAATTCCATCACCTCCACTAGCTTTGTTTGTAGTGATGCTTCCTAAGGCCCACTTGACTTCACATTCCAGGATGTCTGGCTCTAGGTCAGTGATCACACCATCGTGATTATCTGGGTCGTGAAGATCTTTTTTGTACAGTTCTTCTGTGTATTTTTGCCACCTCTTCTTAATATCTTCTGCTTCTCTTAGGTCCATATCATTTCTGTCCTTTATTGAGCCCATCTTTGCATGAAATGTTCCCTTAGTATCTCTAATTTTGAAGAGATTCCCTAGTCTTTCCCATTCTATTGTTTTTCTCCACTTCCTTGCATTGACTGTTGAAGAAGGCCCTTCTATCTCTCCTTGCTATTCTTTGGAACTGTGCATTCAGATGCTTATATCTTTCCTTTTCTCCTTTGCTTT
>NW_011495018.1:18333359-18333641 GCF_000754665.1 Bison bison bison
CTTGATTCCTGTCTCCTGTACAATGTCAAGAACCTCCATCCACAGTTCATCAGGCACTCTATCAGATCTAACCTTAAATCTATTTGTCACTTCCACTGTATAGTCATAAGGGATTTGATTTAGGTCATACCTGAATGGTCTAGTGGTTTTCTCCACTTTCTTCAATTTCAGTCTGAATTTGGCAATAAGGAGTTCATGATCCGAGTCACAGTCAGCTCCCGGTCTTGTTTTTGCTGACTGTATAGAGCTTTTCCATCTTTGGCTGCAAAAAATATAATCAAT
>NW_011495018.1:18333741-18355551 GCF_000754665.1 Bison bison bison
CCTTGGAAACAAACAGAGATCATTCTGTCATTTTTGAGATTGCATCCAAGTACTGCATTTCAGACTCTTTTATTGACTATGATGGCTACTCCATTTCTTCTAAGGGATTCCTGCCCACAGTAGTAGATATAGTGGTCATCTGAGTTAAATTCACCCATTCCAGTTCATCTTAGTTCACTGATTCCTACAATGTTGATGTTCACTCTTGTCATCTCTGGTTTGACCACTTCCAATTTGCCTTGATTCATGGACCTAACATTCCAGGTTCCTATGCAATATTGCTCTTTACAGCATCAAACGTTGCTTCTATCATCAGTCCCATTTACAACTGGGTGTTGTTTTTGCTTTGGCTCCATCCCTTCATTATTTCTGGAGTTATTTCTCCACTGATCTCCAGTAGCATATTGGACACCTACCCACATGGAGAGTTCATCTTTCAGTGTCCTGTTTTTTTGCCTTTTCATACTGTTCATGGCGTTCTCAAGGCAAGAATCCTGTTTACTTTCGTTTTTATTTCCATTACTCTAGTAGGTGGGTCATAGAGGGACCTTGCTTTGATTTATGTCATCAAGTGTTCTGCCTATGTTTTCCTCTAAGAGTTTTACAGTTTCTGGTCTTACATTTAGGTCTTCAATCCATTTTGAGTTTATCTTTGTATATGGTATTAGGAAGTGTTCTAATTTCATTCTTTTACATGTAGCTGTCCAGTTTTCCCAGCACCATTTATTGAAGAGGCTGTCTTTGTCCCATGGTATATTCTTGCCTCCTTTGTCAAAAATAAGGTATCCATAGGTGCATGGGTTTATTTCTGGGCTTTGTATCTTGTTCCATTGGTCTATATTTCTGGTTTTGTGCCAGTACCATACTGTCTTGATGACTGTATCTTTGTAATATAATCTGAAGTCAGGAAGGTTGAATACTCCAGCTCCATTCTTCTTTCTCAAGACTGCTTTGGCTATTCAAGGTCTTTTGTGTTTCCATATGAATTGTGAAATTTTTTGTTCTAGTTCTGTGAAAAATGCCATTGGTAATTTGACAGGGATCACATTGAATCTGTAGATTGCATTTGGTAGTATAGTCATTTTCACAATATTTATTCTACTTTCAATCTTGTTTATCACTTGTTTATGGGTGATGTGCCTTTTTATCTCTGATGGCTTTTACTTCTCATTGGATCTGGTGTTCTGTAGCTTCACTAGAATGTGCCTAAATGTGAAATTCGTCTTATATAATTGCCAAATGTGTATTTGTGGATTTACACCTTTGGGCAGCTTTGAAAATACTCAGCTATTACCTTTTCAAAGATTGCCTGCCTAATTTCTCCTTTTGGAACTCTGATTTGATGCCTTCTAGATCTCACTAGATCCTACATGTCTCAACATCTCTCTCATGCTCTTTGTCTCATTTTCTTTATGCTAAATTCTTCATAATTTCTTTGGATATATTTTCCAATTCACTTGTTGTCTCTTTAGCTTTATTTAATCTGCTTATAAATTCATTCATCTAGATTTTAATTTAAAAAAGTTCTACGTGGTTCTTTAGAGTCATTTTAATAGTTTCATATTCCTTGATCATTCAAATATTCTATTTTTACTTTCTGTAAATATATACACACACACACTCTTATTTTGTATTCTCTGTTGAGAATGTCAATATCTGAAAACGTTGGGAAGTCAAAATGTGTTGTTCGCTTTGACTTTTATTTGTGGTAGTGTCTTTTTTCTTTGTGTGTTTGGTAATTTTTAAATTATAAGCTCATATTTTGTTAAATTTAATCTGTAGGAATCCACAGAACCTAATTTAGGGATGCCTTTTTTTCAGGAAAAAAAAATTGTTTACTTTAGTTAGAAGCCAGCAGATATGACTTACTCAGGACTATTTTAACCCTTTCAAGTGCCCTGCTTAAACAGAAGAATTCCAGTGTCAGCTCTTGTACTTTGTGTGTTCATGTGCGTGCATACACATGCATCTGCAAGTGTGTATGGGCACTCCATTTTAGGTTCCCAATTGTGGTGATGCTGGTTGCATCTGGTCCCCAGACATCTTTAGGCTTTCTTATTTACTTACAGCTCACTGCTCTCTATTCTGGTTTCAACTAACTGTTTCTCTCTTTCCCTCCTTGGAGATTGCCCTTATTTTGTTTAAAATTCTTCAAATTATATGTTTTAACTTATCTAATGTCCAGTTTTATCATAGGTAGAGAAACTGCCTCTGTCTCAACTAAGGTAGCTTTACTTTTTATGTTGTTCAGCACAGAAGTTCTAAAGTTTGAGCATTCAATAAAATCACTACCATTAGTTTCACTGTTTTCTAGAGGCATGCATTTTACCTTTATTTACAAAATAACAGACTATTACAAGGGAAAGGCATCCAGGTGATTATTTAGCACAGTGTTTCTTACTGGAGACACTATGGGTATTTTGGGCAGAATGTTTATTCTGTAAGTCTTTCCCAAATACTTTGGCCACCTAATGTGAACAGCCGACTCATTGGAAGAGCCCCTGATGCTGGGAAAGATTGAAGGCAGGAGGAGAAGGGGACAATAGAGGATGAGATGGTGGATGGCATCATCGACATAATGGACGTGAGTTTGAACAAACTCTGGGAGATAGTGAAGGGCAGAGAAGCCTGGCACGTTGCAGCCCATGGGGTCACAAAGAGTCAGACATGACTGAGCGACTGAAAAAGACATTTTACATCCCCAATATCAGGTAGCTGAAGACATGTGACTGGATCTATTAAAAATATGCATTTCCAATAATCTCCTAGGTTAAGAACTTTCATGTTTAATCCCCTCATTTTATAGATGGAAAATGTCTTTTTTAAGGTAAAGGGTCAAACTCAGAGATGACCCTGAAGAGGCTAAATGTGATCCAGCTCTCCTCTCTGCCTCTGGGCTCATTTGACCACATTCTCCCTCATTCTCTGTGCTCTGGCCAGGTTGTCTCTCAGTTCCTTGGTGTACTTTATTCCTTTCTGCTGAGGGACCTTTGAATTTGTTTCTTTCTTCTGCCTTCCACCCTTTCTACTCCCTCTGCCTTTTCTCACTCATCTTTCAGGTTACATTTCAAATGTCACTTATTTAGGAAAATTTTCTCTGACCCTCATACTAGGATTAAGATCTCCAGTTACATGCTTTAACAGGCCTCTGGATTTCTGTCAACCCATTTAATATGACTTAAAATGGATAAAACAACTATTTCCACCAGTAGGCTGTGAAGTCCATGATGTCTGTTTTGTTCACCACCGATTCACCTGCTTACCAAATACCTGTCACATAAGAGGGGCTCAAGAATATTTGATAAATAAAGAAGCAACCTTAAAAGTCACAAATGTGTGACCCATCCAAAGAAGAAGGACAGAAAAGTTAAAGTGAAGACTCCCTTGACAATATCCATCAGGACCTGGGGTGCAAAAGAATTCCTAAATATTAATTTACAAAGCCTTTCTGCTGCCATCTGTCCTACAAATGGAAATCTCTCAATCTAGAGTATCTCAGAAAAAAAAAAACTTTTCCTTACTAAACTACTGTGACAGTTGAGTCTTACAATTTTTCAATCAAGATGTTCAATAACTTTGCATTTAATGCTTATATAAATCTTCCAGAAAGCCAATATCATGGGACTGCCACATGATCTTATTGGAAATTCTTAACCTATTGCCAATATGAATTTTAAATAATTTTAGATGGATTTTTATAAGTTTTTCAGTTAACAATTTTAATAAGGATCCATGTGCCACATATTTTGGAAATCTGAATTCCATTATCTGTATACTCCATCTGTTTTCTTGGATTGACCCATCAATATGATCCCATTTAAAAGCCACCTGCCCACACTGGTCATGTGCCTGTGAAAGAAGAACAACATATTCACATACTTTTTTTTGTCTCCATTCCCATCTGAGAAACTGACCTTGCTCTCCACTCACTGTGAACTTCTTCTGATGTCACAGACCACAGGGGATTTTACATTGTTGTGATTTCTTTCACACTGGGCCTCATGACCAACATCTGGCAACAACTTCTTGGGTTAACCAGACTTTACCATCTGAACGAGCCCATAAAACCTCCACGAATCCTGAAGATGCCCAAGTACCTCAATGTCTGTCTGTCCACTAAAGCACCCTAAAGAAGCTCTTTTGAGTTCTCTGTAGTTATTCAGAGAAGGAAAAGAAAATTCCCTGCAAAGACTTCTTTTATTTTCTAAAAATGTCCTCTTGAAGATAATTTCTCATAAGAGACTCGCCTGGGCAGCCAACTACCCAGCATGACGAAGCCCTGGGTGGTCCTTTGTTTCTCCCATAAACTTACGGTAAACCACAAAATAGTGAACCAAATATAAACTGCTGCTGTCAACATTTTTTTTCCCCTTAAAGTGTAGTAAGGTTTCATTCTACTCTCAAAAAAAGAAAACCGCCAGCCCCTTAGATGACAAGGACACAAGTAAACAATAGGTTGGAGAAAGAAGAGAAGGACTTTAACATTTGATAAAGCTGCATGACTAGTGCTCCTGCACTCTTAAAAAGTCTAAAGAAAAAACTGCTTCATAGGACTTGAGACCAAGCTTGGCACAGGTACAAAGTGTCAGTATAATTCCCTCCTTTAAACAGTATTTTCTTGTTTAAAAAGTTACACGTACTCAGGTATGAACTGAGCACATTTCCATGAATAAAATCAACTTACTGGGACCTACAGAGAGGAGTTACTGCTCTAAAAATGATTCCTCTTTGTAAGAAACGGGAAGACAATGAATACACTTTCACCAAATAAAGCATGGGCTTCTAGAGAGAGTTGAAGGGGGAATATAAAAGGAAGAAAAAAAAAATGGAGCAACGTGGGCTTCTAGAGAGAGTGGAAGGGGGTAAAAAATGGAAGAAGAAAATGAAACAACAACAAAAAAGATGGTTAACAGGAGGCTGTGGAGTTTCCCAAGCAGGCAATATGAGCTTAATTGAGGCTGACGCATGACAGACTTGCGTGCACAGTGTTGCCCCAGCTCCGACTGAAGCCGCTGACAGAGGGTAAATGGTGCACGGCAATGGGGCTTGCCCTGGCCTGGTGTGGCATCGTGGTGCGCTGAGCCTGTCAGGAGATGGCACGAGGGCTAATGAAGGGCAGCCCTTGTTTTTAAAATTCTTCTCACTTAGTTTTGGATCAGATTCTACACCATGAAGCCTTCTCAACCTTTTAGTGCTCAGTTAAGGATATGTGACACTTATTTAAAAATTAATGCATTCTAATCAATTTCAAGTTAGACAGTGAAGAGTCTGCAAAACAAGGGAGACAAGAATAGAAAAAGGCAGAAGGAGTAGAGAAAAAAAGAACAAGAGAGAATAAATGCTACCGACGGTCACTGAAAAGGTAGGAGGCACGAGAAATACAGCGTAAGAAGTACTTGCGTGTTTTTAGACATCTTTGTAAAACGAATTTTGTAAAGACAGGCATACCAACATAAGAAGTGAGGAGGAAATAGGACACACTCTTTGTGTATCCCCCCAATAAAAAGTCTAGGAACCAAAGTGTAGAAAAAAACAAATGCAAAAAGAAACTTTTAATATTTCTAAAAAAAAACCTAAAAAAAAAAAAAAAAAAAAAGACCAACTTCTTTTTTCAACCATCACAAGACTACTATATATCCCACTATTAAAATACTTTCTTCATTGCCCCATGTGGGAAATCTTCCAAAATGACTGACTGTGTCCTTTAACAGAAAGATACAGTCATGTTTATATGTTCTATTGAATAAGTATTAAGAAAAATTATCACCAGTTTTAAATATGACCATTATATGTAAAACAGAAAAAAGAAAACAAGACGTTTCCTATGTCATAGCCACATTTGTGAAATATTCAGGTTAGATGCAAAATAAATGACAAAAAGTATGAACTGACTAAGAGCCCAGACATGCAAGCGTATGTCTCTATTATCTGTTTTGTTTATCCTATTGTCAGTATAAGAAAATGCTTAATTGACTATTTTAATTATGTATTCTAGGTAACAAAATCACACATACGTAATCCACATTTTATAGGTTATTATCTACAAAATATCTCTTTAAAAAGGCATTTGCCATCTTAGTATAACTAGTGAAAAGGAGGGAAAAATCATTTCGGGTTATAAGATCAAATTTATTTAATGACGACCACAGCTTAACTTAGACTGAAAACCTATTGTTTCATTTTCTATTAATCCTCACTAAAATCAAGTGTACCTCTCTAGGCTTCTCCAGAAACAAGGTCCTAGTAACAGAATATGAAAATAGACACATTTAGTGCTCAGTCGCTCAGCTGTCACAGACTCTTTGCGACCCCATAGCCTGTAGCCCTCCAGGCTCCTCTGTCCATGGAATTTTCCAGGCAAGAATACTGGAGTGGGTTGCCATTTCCTGCTCCAGGGGACACATTCAGAATTACATGAAATTCTGATCTCAGTTTTCAAACTTGATAAAATGGCTTAAAAAAAAGGGGGGGGGTGGAATTTGCGAATCCAGAGGTTTGTACTCCTCCTCAAGAAAAACTCTTTAATGATATTTACCTTTTTCTGCAAATAGACTTAACCAAAGATGATCATTTTGTCAGATTTTAAAATAAGCATAACTCTTTTTTTCTTTGCTTTCTAGATTTCATTTTTATATTCCAAAGATATCAGTTTAGGGTACTGACATTAAAATTTTTCGGAGAAGGCAATGGCACCCCACTCCAGTACGCTTGCCTGGAAAATCCCATGGACGGAGGAGCCTGGTAGGCTGCAGTCCATGGGGTCGCTAGGAGTCGGACACGACTGAGCGACTTCACTTTCACTCTTCACTTTCACGCATTGGAGAGGGAAATGGCAACCCACTCCAGTGTTCTTGCCTGGAGAATCCCAGGGACAGAGGAGCCTGGTGGGGTGCCGTCTATGGGGTCGCACAGAGTCGGACACGACTGAAGCGACTTAGCAGCAGCAGCATTAAAATTTAAATATTTTCTAATGACATGACCTTGATTACCTTTAAGTAACTCAAAAAGTTTTCCATAGAATCTCATACTCACTTTTTTACAGCATGGATCATAAAAGGTCATATGCATGTAGAACGTATACAAATGACCAAGAAAATTTGCTATTATAGTTATAATAATTATGAAAAAGTATAATTTCCAGGGAATTTACACACTGGAAGCATGGCCAGTCAATCAGAATTGCTAACCCTTTTACAAGTTTGCTTGCTCTACAAGAGCACACTCAAATAAGAGTTTATTTGCTCTATAAAAGAAAAAGTTAGTCACTCAGTCGTGTCTAACCCTTCGTGACCCCAAGGACCGTAACCTACCAGGCTCCTCTGTCCATGGAATTTTCCAGGCAAGAATACTGGAGTGGGTTGCCATTTCCTCTATAGTATGATAATAAAACAGTGAAGAGCAATGGCAATAGAGAGTGGACTATAAAGCTCAGGTGATACACAATTTTTTTCTGTTCTACTTGTGTCTGATAAGAAATTTCGAAGTCATTCCTTGAACTACCGGACTTTAGCCAAAGCAAGTAACACTATTCCAGTATTGTTGCTTATTGAAGGTGAATAGCTGTCAATGTCAACATGCTGGGACAACTTTTATTACAAATGGCTGGGGTCAGAAGCAGTTCTAGATTTCTTTACAGTTAGCATAAGCAAATCTAGGAGGAGGTGAGAGTCAGTCACATGAAGAAAGTAGCACAGCCAGCCTGGTAACACCTCACAGTCTCCTCCAATTCTTTTTCCTGATTGGATAATCCAGACAGTCCACAAACATCCTAAACTTTAGAGAGAAAATATTTTAAAATAGGCGTTTTGTAAAAGTGCTAGGAAAGAAGCTAGCAAAGCAAAGGAAATGTAAACACAAATTTAACGATTCCTTTGAATCAAAATTACTTTGTGCATAGGTTGTAATATTAGAGTCAATTATCTAAGAAATTTGGGTAGAAGATAAAAATTGATTGGACAACTTCAAAGATCCTTTCCAAGTCAGAGATGTCAAAGATTCTTTGACTTTGTGTCACGTTTTGCTTGGTGTCTTGGTCTGGAAGATGCTTCCAAAAGGAGAATGAGACTGTGAGGCTGAAAAGATGATGGATGGATTTGGGGCTTTTACCCAGAGCATCAGCAGTGATCATTGATCACCGGTCTCTTCGAAGAGCTTAAGGGCTCTACTGGGGCTGCCTACGTTTTCCACAGGCTTAGCCACAGAGCGGTCCTAAGAGGATGATCTTGAAAAAACTTGAAAAAAATGTACGCACTTTTTCTGACTCCCCTGGAACACTGAAGATGATTTTAAGCAGAGTAAGACCAGTTAAATGCACCCCTTTTAAAACTGATGCTACATGTATATAATAAGCATTTGGTCTAGCACCTCCCAAGTCTATATATTTTTATGAATTTAGTATCTGTGTGAAGGGTCTACTTTTTTTTTCTTTTCCTGCATGTTTAGTATAATTTGGGGGGTGGTGGTGAAAATATTTTATTTAAAAGCTGGAGTGGAGTCTTTTAAAATGTCTAGAAATATACTGCCATTATTTTGTGATAATACAGCTAAATTTCTCCATCCTTTACGAGTGAGATTCACAGTCCCATTCAGGATGGAGTGATTTGCTTAAGAGCTGTCTAGACTTCACAAGCATGCCCCTTTCTATGTGGATTTGGGACCAGTGGTCCATGAGGTGCCGCTGAATCTGTCAAACAAAACCAGTGCATTTAACTCACCAATGTGATTTCATTTTTTTGTTGTTGTCGTTCATCGAAAGATGATGACATGGCAGCAAGGGGTGCATACTAGCTAAACACTTAAAATAATTTTGTGATGACACAATATATAGAAGAAAGACTTTAAGAATTTGGATATTTCTTAAAACAAGAACATGGCTTCTATGCAGAAATAAAGTCATGTAATTAAATTACTGAAATGTACCACATTATTCCTCTTTCTATCCACTATTTATTGTCTGTCTACTATACACAAAAGTATTAGGTTCCAGAAGGGGATTGTAAAAATTAGTGAGATATGATCCCTGTCCTTACACGTTTATAATCTCAAATTATTTGGGAGTCTTTTTTCATCATTACTACAAATGTAATTATTTTTAAAGCTATTTTTAACCACCCCAAAAGATATTTTGTATCTTTCTAATGATTTTACAAAACACAGATCATCTTTATTACTTTAACCATTAAAATGCTTGTTCAATACTACTTGCTTCCTTTTCTCAGAGTAAGTTCTTCCTTTAACGACTTCTCTTTCAAAAAGCAAAATTACACTGATTTACTTAATACCTCCCCAAAGCACATACCCAGTTTTTCAGTAGCATTAAGAAGCATGGTATAAAAGGAACTTCTTAAAATTTACAGATTTATAAATAAAATAAGATACACTAAATATTTACTATAATCATATATTCCACCAAATTGTTTTTTCTTGATGAGAATTCTTTCTACAGATTTTTACTTCTAATCCCATTTTTACTAGTTAACCTAGTTAAAATGATTTCAAAAGTCCAAGTATTTGACTGAAGGTATAGTGACTGAAAAATCTGCTAAGTCTCATGAGAGCTACACTCACAGACAAATGCTAATTAAAATGCTGAAGGAGTAAAAATACATCCTGATTACTTAACATCAATTTCGAGCAATATGGAAAGAGTGTAATAAGGAACAAGAAGTGTTGAAGATTTTGTTTTTCTGACCAAGAAAGGTCAGATATAGTGTATCAGAATGAGTCATCTTAAGAAAATCATTATTTTAAATGCTGAGATTCCAGTGAATAGAATAGTTTTCAAATATTAAAATCTCTGTGGTAGGCTCTGACCTCAGAATAATAGGAAAATGACAGGCACTTATTTTTCCACATATAAAAATGACACTTATTGTAAGGTCATTAATATAAAAGGCCCATTTCCCCTTCATGAAATAAATAATTATACCATTGATTCAATATATTTGCCAGCATGTCCATGTGTGGTTTAAGTGGTTATTTCAATGACGTAAATAAAGAAAAGAACGAATACCAACAAACTTAAAAACTATGATCCAAGTAGCCCATAGCCGTGTGTATCACTTTTCCTTGGCAAATCATTTACAGTGCTTCCTCAAGAACCCTTTAAGTGTTTTATTTACACACATGGTGCTTTACTGATCACATCTGGAGGACTGGGTGTACTTTCTTATAAAAAACTAAACAGTTGGTTAAATAGATATGTAACTGAATAATAAATGATATGAAAGACTTGGCTAATTCTATTGGCAGGATGCAGTCTTTAAGAAATTCTAACAGGGGTTAAGAAAATGTTCAGAGGATGGTATGGGGTGAGTATTTATGTTACGGAAAGAGTTTACAGTAGAGGGGGAGCCAGTCTCCAAGATGGCCCCCATAGATTTCCCTTCCTTGGCACACACACCCTGCATAGTCCTTCCCAAACTGTATCCGGGTTGCTCTATGAGATCGGCAGACTACTGCAGAAGGGATGATATGTCAATTCCAAGATTAGGTGATAAGCCAATAGTTATCTGAGTGAGCTTAGAAGCGTATTTTCCAGCCCCAGCCAAGCTTTCTGATCACTGCAGCCCCTATGGGGTGGTGCAAGCAGAAAGACTTGGTGAAGGAGGAGAAACTCAAGCTGGTAGGTAAGATTTAGATCAAAGCAGCACACAAGGACCTGAAGATTGTATATGGCCCACGGACAGGTTTTGTTTGGCCCACACAGTGTTTTAAAAATTAGGAGCTTCCATGAGGACATCTGAATATCTAGCTTTGCTTGAAAAGTTGGAGTATCTAGTAACTTCAGATTCACCCTCCATCCCAGCTAGCCCTTTGAGGGACTGGCTATATGCCAGACTCCACCATATGTCCCTTTGTCCTACGCCTGACTTACTTCACTCCTCTCCTTTACCTCTCAGGCCCTCCTAAATAAACTCTATTGTAGAAGAAAGAATTGGGTGGGACTGCAAACACAGGCTGGACAAAACTAAGTAGGTATCACTCTCAGTTGCAATGAGAAAACCTATTGTTTTTACCTCATCTGTTTTTACCCCCTTCTCAATGGCCCCAGATATTTGAGTTAAAGATTCCTAATGCAGAAAGATGGAAGGGCCGGCATCTACTATCTACAGACTGTCTCTGTGCTCAGATGCTCAGTCATGTCTGATTCTTTGCGACCCCATGGACTGTAGACCAGGCTCCTCTGTCCATGGGATTTTCCTGGCAAGAATACTGGAGTAAGTTGCCATGTTCTCCTCCAGAGGATCTTCCCAACCCAGGGATTGACATCGTGTCTCTTACACCTCCTGCACTGGCAGATGGATTCTCTACCACCAAGCCACTGGGGAAGCCCATGGACTGTCTCTGGAGGCAGGCAAATCCTCGCAGCTAAAAGCAGCATGGGTGGCTATTGGCTCAGAAGCAGGAGGTAGTGGAAAAAAGAGTAAGTAAAGCTACGATCTTGTCCTTTTTCTTCTGCCTGGAAAAGTGGAGGAACCAACTCTTCCTTCTTCTTCTACCTCTCAGCTTACTTGTTTACCCTCCTGCATATTTCTTTCCTTTTTCATACAGTTCCCAGTGTACACTATGGCCCTGCCTTCCCTGGATAAATATGTCAGGGGGCGAAGGCGGGGAAGGAGACACTGTACAGACTGTTCCGTCTGTTACCCCCACGAGGTGTGGGTTTGTCACTCTCCTGGGCAGACTGGGAGGGGTAGAACAACGACCCTGGAGGGTGGCACCTGAGTGTGGTGGAAAGCCAGCTTGGAAAGGCAGTTGGGCAAATTTGCAGGGGTCAGAAACACAACCGAAATCAAAAATAACCCAGCTCTAGGGGAGAAAAGTTATAATGGACACCAAAAGGAATTTTTGTTGATTTTTAGACCATTATCCTCTGCACAAATTTTCAGAAGAGGCTCACAAGAGAGGTATAATATCCAGACAAATTGATGTACACAGTTATATATTTAATATCTCAACTCCTATATGGTGATCTCACTTTACTTGAGAACAGTGTCCATTTTGACACATTATACTACCCTATTTTAATTAAGAGGAATATCTCATTTACCTAAAAGGGTAAAACTACTTGGTGATCACCAATGTATACTAAAAAATGTACCATTAATTAGACAATGTCATCAGATCATAAATTAAACAGGACAGAATCAGAAATTTGATGTTTTATAATCTCTTTATTCAGTCTTTAACTTTCATACAGTATTTATTTTCAACTTCACTCCTTTGTTTTCTAGAAATAGCCTGGTATACAGGAATATGCCCAAATAACTCCATAAGAAAGAGGTGACATATAGAATTAGACTGAAATGTAGATGTAAAAATAATCAGTAATGTATAGGAGTTTAAAATGATTTGAAAGTTTCAAAGAACTCTCAACTGCATGTTCATGGACTGTGAGCAGGCAAACATATATATACACACCATGCAGCCCTTTTAACCAGAATGCTGAATTTTCTCTCTAATCGAATTTTTCAATTTATCATGTTAATAATCACAAGCAATTCCTACTTGTAGAAATACTGCATCTGGTGGAATGCTAGTTTAGCAAGATGCTCTGTAAAGAAAGGGCTTGTGATGAAATAATTCAAGGAATCCTGCCCAAGTCCCGTAATTGTTTGAACTTGAGAAATGAATATGAAAGATGATGTTGAAGACATTGTCCACCACATTCCACAGCATCCCTGCTGTGAGTGTCCATGAGGAGAATGACATGAAAAACTAGGGGCTAAGGAAACCTCTGTGTTTCCAAACCCATCAGTATGTTTTAATCTTTTGTTACTTTACTTTGACTCTTACAACTGACCAGACTTTCCTCTTTGGTCAATAGGAAGTACAGAGGTAAACTTATAACCATTTCCAATTAGTGAACAGGGCCTCAGTATGCATTTCTGACTAACTTTAAGCTAGTTGTTTTTATTTTCTCTGTCCCATTTTTCTTTCATCCTAGTACACCTTAGCGGAGAAGGCAATGGCACTCCACTCCAGTACTCTTGACTGGAAAATCCCATGGACAGAGGAGGCTGGTGGGCTGCAGTCCATGGGGTTGCTAAGAGTCGGACGCAACTGAGTGACTTCACTTTCACTTTTCACTTTCATGCATTGGAGAAGGAAATGGCAACCCACTCCAGTGTTCTTGCCTGGAGAATCCCAGGGACGGGGGAGCCTGGTGGGCTGCCATCTATGGGGTTGCACAGAGTTGGACATGACTGAAGCAACTTAGCAGCAGCAGCAGCAGCAGCAGCAGTACACCTTAGATTCTTTCTAGAAGCACGAGAAAGCAAAAATAGAAGGAGAGGAAGATAAAGTGAGGAGAGGGAGAATGGGATAGAAAAACAAAGACTTAATCACAGTTTACTGAAATTGGGTTAGATGTACTCTTTACCAGTATTAGTTTTAACCCTTTACATGTACAACTCTTTAGATGTATCTTCTATTAATAAATAACCTATGAAGTTGTTAAGAGCCTCATTTTACAGGTGATGAAAATGAGGTATAAAGAGATGGATAACTTAGCCAAACAACACAGTCAGTTGGTAGAGGCAATGCTGGAATTCAAACCTAGGCAGTCTGGTCCTAGAGCACCCACTATACATAAAGAGATGAAACGGTCTGACCTCCACTCTATACTAGTTTACTCTTCTCCTTGAACCCTTGGTTAACTCCCAGAACCCCCAAAAAGAGTTTATTTCTAAAGCATCTTTATCTGGCACTGACAGCCCCCAATCCCAAATGCATAGCACACTGGGCAACAGGAAATGCTACCAGCAAATTGCAAGCCAGAAGGACTTGACTAAATTGTTTCTTAAGGAGGATCAGCTCAAAAAGGGTTTGCCATTGGTATTGGGTATTGCTAAACGCCAACAGTAACTGTTTTTCTCCCTTACATGTAATCGGAAGCCACAGCTGGGCACATGGGGGTGGGGTTGGGGGTCAGAGAGGAGATGGAGGTAGTGTGTGAAAAGAAGTTACTCTGCTTTGGTATTTACTGAGCTGGTCTGAACATGTAATGTCCCTTTTGACTGTCTAATAAATCTGTGAGCATTTCATGTAAGAAGGGATTTTGGAAATTCCTAGGATATATTTTGAGATCTAAAGTGTGAAAAAAGTCAGTTCAAGTAAAATAGCATTGAGTTCCTAGGGGGGGAAAAATCTGAAAGAGACAAATCTTGACAGTTAAGAAAAGTACTGTTGCTGTTAAAAAAAACAAACCAAACTGAATACAAATCAAAACAAAATAAAATAAGGATTATTTATATTCAGGAAAAAAAAAAAGACAATGAATGTTACTGAAAAATTACAGAAGACCCTCCACACCTCTGCTATACATCAAGGGCAAGAGCAGCCCCATACCTTTAGAATTCCAAGACCTCAGAGAGAAAAGTGTTCCTTCAAAGCCTTTGTGATATTAGGAAAAGGGCTCTTAATCTCATTATGTTGTCAACAAGGTCCCGGTTAATCAGTGTCTACATTCATTTGCGTTTAGCCTATTACACTTTTGCTCGCAATTAAATGCCACAAGGTCCAAATCAGCTTAAACAAGTCACTTTTCCCCCTGGTGTGACTGAGTAGCACCACCAGCAAGGGAATGCAACTTGGGCAAAATATATCATAATTAATTACCAGAAGCCCGATGAGAACCCACTCCACGAGTCTCCACATTTACACTCCTGACTCCTAACAACTATTTGGTTGACATAAAGAATGTTTCAGTCATGTAATAGGTTTTTAAAAATTTAAGTAGCACATGTGCTTAACAGACTATATGGACAATACTGTCAAGCAGATCTATGGGACCAATGATTTTTAAAAATATTGACCCTTGATATAGTTCCATAAAGGTGCTTCTCTAAAGCTTAGTCCATCAGGAAAAAATCACCCAAATAAATGTTTACAAAATTCACATAAACACAGACGTGAACTAGCTTGAACCCTGCGGTTTTACTGTTTGACATCCTGACCACATTTCCAGCACATGTATCCCTTATAAACAGACAGTACAGCTACTTCCTAAAGGCTACCTGATAATAAAGACTCTTAATTTTAAGTCCATCAGAATGTCTTACAAATCCATTAGCCTCAATATTTCTATATTAAAGGTAAAATCAACTGGTTTCACATTCATTTCAGGCATTTCAAAATTTGTTATACAAAGATAGCAAGACTATTTGAGGGTTTAAAAGGTTTCAAAATTAAAGATAAACACTTCCGGATTAAGGATCTATCTGGGAGAAAGTTTTGGTAAGTCTCCATCTTCCTTAATTTTTTTGAACTGCTTTCGAACTGTTATTCTTTAAGTCTTGTGTTACTATAGTTGAATTTTGCCAAACTTTTGCATATCAGTTGCTCATTTTCAGCAGTATTCACGATATGCCTCCTGCCCTTTGTGGACCTGCCTAGAGCAAAAGATTTGACCAAAAAAAAGTTTCATCCATACAATGAACATTAAGTCCTGGACTGGGCAAGGGTGAGGGTGAAGGGTGAAGACCTGGTCCCCAGTATAATGACTTAATTAGGAAAAGAATATCTTAGAGTTAATCATTTAATTTTCACTTTTGACATGCCATTGCTCATGCTGCCTTTATAAATGCTCATATTAAAAAAAAAAGCAGTCCATGAAGTTGTCTAGTTAGAGTGCTTGTCACATGAGGAACTAATGCCTACATTTTTCAGCTCTTCAAATACTTCATGGCCTTTAACATCCAGCAGTCAGAAGAATGTGGTTTAGACTCCATCCTTGTGTTTTCTTAAGGATTTATGGAAATGCATTGTCTTGATTTCTATGTCTTTATATGAATAGATCTAGGCCACCAAAGGGCTCTAGTTATGTTCACTCATGCTCTATCAAAATCTAAATCCAATTTCAAATGTATTTATTTATTCAATTTCCCAAAGCCCTTGAGAAAAATTACTCCTAAGAACGCTAAAATGTGGACCATTCTCATTAACTGATAATGATACCTAACAGCACATGCCACTTCTCTTTTCTCGCCTTACTGATGATATTTGATACAGAGAATCCTTGTTTCATGGCAGAATAACTGGTGAATTCCTACTGCTCATCAGCTGAAAGGTCAAGGGTCACACTGGTCAGTCAAGCTTATGAACACAAACAGGACAGACCTACTTTCTAGGATGAGGCATGGAATGAGGGCTAAGAATGTCCAAATATCAGAGAAACAAGAAATGGAGCACCTGATTGGTACCAAATAAATCAGATCAGACACATTTATAAAAGTTTCCCTGTAGAAATAAATATTGAAACATAAAAAACACAGTAAATAGAGACACTCTGCTGTACAGAAGAAATTAACATAACATTGTAAATCAACTATACTTCAATTTTTAAAAAAAGAAAACTACAGTAAATAATTTTTACTGTACAGTAAATAATTTTTACTCAGAATTTTAGTACAGAATGTTCTGAGTATGAGCAAGATTGTTTACGCATAGCAGACATGCCAACTGGTTTTATTGAACATCAATATTTACTGTCATTGGGGTATTATTGACTCTGACTTCTTGTTGGTCAATATTTTCCTTTAGAAAAGCAGCTTGGACTTTCCTGCCTCTGTATCTTTGTTTAAGCAGTTTCCTTCACCCAGAATGCCTTTTTCCTTAAGTTCCACTTATCCAAATATTACCCACTGCCCAAAAGTGAGGCCAAACGTCACCTCTTCCCTGGGAAGGCTTCCCTGATCCCAGCAACTGGAGATTAATGCTTCCTTCTTTGACACTCCCCAGAACTATCCTTGTGACATGATGAAAGTACTCAGAGTCCTACAAGTTAGACTTGTCAGCCAAATATTTATTGAAATTCATCACCTTTCTTACACTGTAAATGCCTTGAGGACAAGCAAAGAACTGCACTTGATTCATGCTTACCTGTTCAGAAGACTTAGCCCAAGGAACTGCACACAGCAGCTGAAGTATCTGTGCATACACACCCCATGCTCTCAACGAATGACTGCATGTAAGTGTCACAAGGTAATGCATACCCAGCATTCATTTTACATAGTAGTAAAGATTCATTCATTCATTCTTGATTGTTTGAACATTCACCTTTGAACCTGATCTAGGAGCTAGGGACACAGCAGAGAACAAAACAGACCTGGTCTCATGAACTTTTATCTTCTGATGGTAAAAAAAAAACAACAACGCACACACACAATTAACAAATAAACACAGACTACAAAGTCAGGTAGTGATAAGTACAAGGTAAGGTGAGAATGAAAGAGACAGTATTTCGGACAGGGTGATTAGAAAAGAGCTTTCTGGGGAGACACACGTGAACAAAGCAAGTGTGAGCCATGGGTAAAATCTGGGAGCAGGGCTTCTTGGTAAAAGAGATAGCAAGAACAAAGACTGTGGCAAGAATATGCTAGACATTTCAGAGGAATGGATAAAGAAGGGTGGTAGGAATTATGGTTGGAGGGATAAGCTGCCAAATAATGGGAGGCTGTGTGGACCATATACAATGAAGAGTGGATTTTATGTCAAATGTGCAACAAGCTACTGGGTGTTCTGATCAGAGGATGACGTGATCTAAGGTTGCAAACCATCACTCTGGCTGCAAATGACAATAAAGAGATATAGGAAATCATCATTTCCTCCTCTTGATGATAACATTAATTAATCCCCCAACTCCACAATTCCCCAAAGAAAAATTCCCCTCATTTGTTTTCAAGTGAGGCTGCTAATATAATAAGAAAAAAATAAGTGGAAAAATCACCAGTCCCAACTGTGACTGGTCAACCCAAAATCTGTTTTAAGGAGGAAAAAGAGGAAGAAAGGACACGGTCTCAGGTCACCTGAGGGTTGAATTGTTGCAACAGCCTCCCCACTGGTTTTGTTTTCAATTTCTCTGTTGATTCATTCTGTTATTTCATTGCTAAACAAATCCTCCTTTAGAAGCACTTAGTATTAGCTTCCTATTGCTGCTCTAACAAGTTAGCTCAAATTTAAATGGCTTCCCTGGTGGCTCAGATGGTAAAGAATCTGTCTGCAATGCAGGAGACTTGGGTTTGATCCTTGGGTCAGGAGGATCCCCTGGAGATGGGAATGGCTACCCACTCCATTATTCTTGCCTGGAGAATCCAATGGACAGAGGAGCCTGGCAGGCTACAGTCCATGAGGTCACAGATTCAGACATGACTGAGTCACTAACACTGTCTTTTTCACTTTTCAATGGTTTAAAAGGATACAATATTTTTTCTCAGAATTTGGAGGTCAGAAGTCTGACATGGATCTTACTGTACTGAAATTGGGGTGTTGACAGAGCTGTGCTCCTTCTAAAGCATCTAGGGGAAAATGTGTTTCCTTGTTTTTTCTAGCTCCTACAGGTGCCAACATTCCTTGGCTTGTGGTCCCTTCCTCCACCCTCAAAGTGAGAAGCATAGTATCTTCAAATCTTTGTTTGACCTCTGCTTCCATCATCACATTTCCTTCTCCAACTCTGACACTCTTGCTCCTCTGAAAAGGACCCTAATGATTCCACTGAGAGAACCTAGATAATCAAAAATTATCTTCCCATCTCAAAATGACTAACCATCATGCCTGCCAAGTTCCTTCTGCCATCACAATAACATATTTGAAGGACATCTTAAGAGAGAGGGCCATTCATCTCTCTATCACACATTGTTTTGAAAACATTTTCTTTCTCAGAAATGTTCTGTAATTGTTGTGGTTAAAAACTAGGGCTCTGAATCAGATAGCCCTGGATTTAAAATCTGCTTCACCATACACCACCTGTGTGACCTCAGACATGATTCTTAATTTCTCTAAACCTTAATTTTTGATTCTATAAAATAAGGTAATAATAGTATCTACTTCCTAATCATAATAAGATAATGAATGCATAACACACAGCATAATTTATTTTTAAAATAGTTATTGAGCTGCCCTCCAGGTACCAGGTCCTGTGCTCGGATGTTACTCTTTCTGAGCATAGATCTAAGTCTCTGATACTGAAAGCCCCCCACAAAGGCCTTCTCCTCCAATGTTTATTGGCTGTCCATTCACTGGCATTCATCATATCCTGCTTTCCCTAATATTTAACTAATATTTATACACATACCCTAGCAGAACTATAAGATTCAAGGTAGTGTCTTCTCTAAGACCTGATTCCATTTTAAGATAAAGCAAGTCAGTCGAATCTGCCAGCCCACCCCATGCCACTGAGACCTACATTCTGGCTGCCTGCTTTCTCTAGCTGAATATGCTCTCAGCCCAATCAGACCCTTCCTTGGGGTCTGTTTCTCATCTTGCTCCAGCCTCTCTTACCCCTGAAGTCCACCCTACTAGCTGCTTCTTTTTTTAGGCCTTTCCAGGCATTCAAACCTTGGCTTTCCAAAGCGGTCTTATCTTGCTCACTCTGGTTTCTCAAGAAACTTTCTGCAAGAGAGGCTCTTTCATTAGGTCCAGACCTAGAAGTGTCAAAGAGTAACTCATGTGTTTTGAAGAAATGGTAAATGGAGGAGTGAATGAAGGATTGGGTGGAATCTTACTGTAATCTGTCTTCTTGTTATGACTAAATCAGATATAACATAGACTGATTCTCTTCTCTCAAAAATAATATTTCACCAAAGCAAAGTCTGAGCAAACTGGATGAGCCCAAATCATGTTGGACTATGTAGCGGGTCTTTCTTCACATACCAGCATTATCCAGAGGGTCTATGGTACATAGAAAGTCAATCATAAGTCCAAGTTATTAAAAGAAAGGGATCTTTTCCATCTGACACCTAATGGCGGCAGCAATAATACAAAATAAGCTTTTAGAAATTGTTCTCCATTGTTCTCCATTATTTGGGTCTTTGATGTATCCAACCTTATGTGCTATCAAAGCAAGGCACTACATCCAAGGTAGAGAACACTGCTAATGAAGGAAACGTTGAAAGGTTATGCTTTCCCCCCATTACTTTTGTCTTCTTTGCAGATGGCTTTAAAGGTCATTTTAAAAATAGCCTGCAAGGCTACAAAGGCCTCTAAATATTTAAATAACACAATGCGGTTTATTTTTACATAGTGTTCTAAATGCACATCACAAAATGCTTCACAGAAATGTCAGTCAAAGGCTAAAGAGGATAGAAAGATACATTTGAAGACTAAACAAAAGGAAAACAATGATTAGGAAGAGAAGACGTCTTTCAATAAATAGTACCCACGCTAGTTGCATAATGACAATAGGACCATAACACTTTAGATAATTTGAGAAACCTAAGAGAAAGGGGTTAAACTGGAGAGAGCCCCAAATCAAGAGGTCACAATGCACTGGGGGAAAGCTGACTTGAGTCTTCAATCTTCAAATGCTAATCTGATGATGTTACCCTGCAGAAAGCAACCAGAGGAAATTGGTGGGGGTTTTTGTTTTTGTGTGTTTTTGGTATGTTTTTTAGCATTTGCTATGTGCCATGTGCGAGGCCCTGTGCTTAAAATTTTATATGTCACCTCATTTAGTCCTCATGCACTGGGTTTTACTTCTAATATTTACAGACAAAGAAACAGACCCACAGCTACTGCTGCTGCTGCTAAGTCACTTCAGTCGTGTCTGACTCTGTGCGACCCCATAGAAGGCAGCCCACCAGGCTCCCCCGTCCTTGGGATTCTCCAGGCAAGAACAATGGAGTGGGTTGCCATTTCCTTCTCCAATGCATGAAAGTGAAAAGTAAAAGTGAAATCGCTCATTCGTGTCCGACTCTTTGCAACCCCATGGACTGCAGCCCACCAGGCTCCTCCGTCCATGGGATTTTCCAGGCAAGTATACTGGAGTGGGGTGCCATTGCCTTCTCCGCAGACCCACAGAGGTTCAATCAAATCTCACAGATAACAAACAGTAAGTGGTAGAGTCCAGATTTTCCAAATGACTCAATTCTTGAACTTCCAATTCAAGTTAGCTTCAAAGAATGAGAACCAGATAGCAACCCAGTAAGTAAAATAAATGAACCATTAAGGAATTATTGCCTGGAAAATCCCATGGATGGAGGACCCTGGTGGGCTACAGTCCATGGGGTCACTAAGAGTCGGACACGACTGAAGCGACTTAGCAGCAGCAGCAGCAGCAAGGAATTATTAATAGAAGGAAAGTATGAGTTTGTTTTTGGTCTTCAGCAGGGAAGGCTTTTCTGAACATAAATTCAAAAGGAAAAATAAAAAAATGATAAATATCACCACATCAAATTTAAAAATTCAGTACTTCAAGGACAGTAGGAAAAAAACCTACTCACAAGCTTGAAAAAAGTGTGCCACAAATAAGACACACACAGAACAGTTACTAGAAGAGCTCTTCTATAAATCAAGATGAAAAACACAAACATTATCAAGAGAAAAAATTAACTTTCAAAGCAAAACTAAGCAAAAGAATTATAAAGATTAATAAACATAAGAGAAAATGCTGATCATATAATAGTGATAAATAAATGTAACAAAGACCACAAGTGCATCTTTTTGCTCAATATAACTAATGGTTTTGGGAAAGGCAAATTACTAACCTATTATGTACAGTTTATTGGTGAACAATTCGGTATTACATAGAAAAAATTCTTAAAAATATTCATGTTCTTTGGCACAGCAATTCCGCTCTTAGGAAATTATCACTAAGAAACAGCCAGAAACTTATGCAAAGAATTATGAACAAGTATATCTACTGCAATTTTTAGAATAGTTAAAAAAAAAATTCAAGACAGTGTCCAGCATGAATCTGGATAAATAAATGAGTGATATATTCTTAGTATGAAGTAGTAGACAGCCATTAATTTTTTTTCTCAGCAGAGTATTTGATGGTATGGAAAAGTTTTCATACTGTATTAATTTTTT
>NW_011495018.1:18355651-18363798 GCF_000754665.1 Bison bison bison
TTTTATATATATATATATATATATATATATATATTTATTTAATGGGCTACAAGCTTAGTTGCCTACAGAGGATGACAACAATGCATGGTGTGATGTGACCAGGTTTAGAAAAGGCTGATCACAGATCCTACATAAACATGTTCACACATACAGTCATTCGCCAGCCTGTGATTCTTGAATATTTGCCAAAAAACATTTAGAGTGGTTGGTGGGATTATGAATTATTTGTATTTTCCTCTGTGTGCTTTTCCATTTTTCTTAAATTTTCTGTATGGGTTGATATCAGTATATATCAATTGATATATACTGATATATATACATACATCTATATATATACACACACACACATATATACACATATACACACACACACATATAGGTAGGTGTGTGTATATATACATACATAATATATGTATACATATATATTGACACCAATCCACCTGGGGGAGGCTTCTTCTATCCTGATTGCAGAACTCCCTCTAAGGAAGGGAATGTCATTGCCTCCACTGCACAACCTGTCTGTCTTTGACCAGGACATCTGAAAATGCACCAAAAATACTAAAACAGTGATTCTCAGTCCTCACTGGCTTCTGAAGTATCTGCGGAACTTTAAAAATATTGTTGCTTATCCCCCAGCTTAGAGATTCTGATTCAATTGGCCTGGTGGGGGATGGGGCAAGCATTAGTAATTTTTTTTTTTTCCATCAGTAGTTTTTAAAGGCTCCTCAGCTGATTGTGGTGCTGAGCCAGGGTCGAAAACTCCTGGTCTGACCTAAGCTCTTCAGAGGGCAGCTTAACTTCACTTCATATAAGCATCCTTTAAGAACATGAGGAAGGGGCTTCCCTGAGGGCTCAGTGGTAAAGAATTCACCTGCCAATGCAGGAGACACAGGCTTGATCTCTGATCTGGGAAGATCCCACTTGCCATGGAGAAACTAAGCCCATGCACCACGGCTATGGAGCCTGTGCTCTAGAGCCCAGGAGCTGCAACTCCTGAGCCCACGTGCTTCAACGACTGAAGCCCTCATGCCCTAGAGCCTGTACTCCGCAACAAGAGAAGCCACTGCAATGACAAGCCCATGCACCACAGCTAGAGAGTAGCCCCTGCTCGCTGTAACCAGAGAAAGCCCGTGCAAAGCAACAAAGACCCAGCACAGCCAAAAATAAACAAATAAATAATATATAGATATAGATATATAAAAGAAGATCATCCTCACTCATGGGATAAGATGCCTGTCTCTATTCTATGTGAAATGACTACGATGAACTTTGTCCTTAAAGCTGAATAGTCTTTCATTTGATAAACACTTGATTATAAACTCACTGTATCACAGCACTATATCCTTTTACTTCATGGCACTTAACACGAGGTTAATTTTAGCTTTCTTAGAAGGATTCTATCATTAGTATCTTCCTTTCCTCCATGGGACTCTAAATCCCATGAAGGTAAGACCAGTATCTGTTTTTTCCCCTACATTCTTCTATAATATGCAGATTGAGTACATGAATATGGGCATCATGTATAATCACTTACAGGTTTTCTGAGGATGACACTCAAAATTTATGGAATTGGGTACATACTGTGTTCAAAGTATTATGTCAAATAATGAGTGGATATAAACAAAAACAGAGAGAGATTCCAAGGGCTATGATTTAGTAGGAGAGAGATGAATACAAACAGCTCAATGCATCATAAAAGCCTAATGAAGAATTGCCACTGCAAAGGCAGAAACTCAATGGTGTCAACAGATGGAGAAGTGGTTTTTCTCACTGAAACTTTCATGGAAGTGTTAATGGAAGAAATGTCATTCGAGTTTAAGCCTTGGGAGATGAGCAGCTGTTGATAATTAGAAAGGATGGAGAAAGCACATTTGCTGCTGGAACCGACGACCTCAAACTTATGGCTTAAAACAACACAAATTATTATGTCACAGTTCTAAAGGTGAGAAGTCCAGGCGGGCATGACTGCTTCTTTGGCTCTGGGTCTTACAAGGTCAAAATCAAGGTGTTGCCAGGGCTGCAGCTATTTCTGGAGGTTCTGGAAATGAACCCATCTCCAAACTCTTTCAGCTTGTTGACCAAACTCAGTTCCCTGTGGTTGTAGGACTGAGGTCCCTATTATTCTATTGGCTGTTACAGAGACCTCTCTTAGCCCCTTACACTGTCTGTATTCCTCATCACACTGCCCCTTCTGCCTTTAAACCAGTAAAGGTACACTGAGTTCTTACATTTCAAATCTCTCCAACTTCTCCTCTGGCTGAATCTCTTCTGCCTCCAGCCAGAATACATTCTTTGCTTAAAAGAGCTCATGTGGTTAGACTGGGCCCACCAAGTTTAGGAAACTCTCCCTATCTTAAGCTCAGTCAGTTCAGTTCAGTTCAGTTGCTCGGTCATGTCTGACTCTTTGTGACCCCATGGACTGCAGCATGCCAGGCTTCCCTGTCCATCACCAACTCCCAGAGCTTGCTCAAATTCATGTCCATTGAGTCGGTGATGCCATCCAACCATCTCATCCTCTGTTGGCCCTTTCTCCTCCTGCCTTGAATCTTTCCCAGTACCACGGTTTTTCCCAATGAGTCAGTTCTTCACATCAGGTGGCCAAAGTATTCAAGCTTCAGCTTCGGCATCAGTCCTTCCAATGAACGTTCAGGATTGATTTCCTTTAGGATTGGCTGGTTTGATCTCCTTGAAGTCCAAGCAACCCTCAGGGAGTCTTTTTCAACACCATAGTTCCAAAGCATCAATTCTTCGGCGCTCTTATATCTTAAGCTATGGAACCTTAATTACAACTGCAAAATCTCTTTTACCGTGTATTGTAAACTAGTCTCAGATTCTAGGGATTCAATCATGGACATCTTTAGGATTCCATTCTGCCCACCATGCCAAGTAATTTGCAGGATAATCAGATAATCAGGTACAGTTGGAGCACAGATGCTGAAAGATATGGCAGAATGAGCTGAAGAGTCTTAAAGACCAGACTGAGATGTCTGGATTTTACCTTGCCAGCAAGAGTTGGTTAAAGCTCTGAGAGGGTACATTTCATATACTAAGAAATATACTGCTTTAGACAATATCTCTTATAACTTAATTCGGAGAACAAATAGGAAGCTGAATGCCTATGCTTTACATGCTCAGCTTCTACCATTATAGCCCAGAACAGAGATACCTTCAGTTCAGTTCAGTTCAGTCACTTGGTAATGTCTTACTCTTTGCGACCCCATGAACCACGGCACGCCAGGCCTCCCTAGCCATCACCAACTCCCGGAGTTCACTCAGACTCACGTCCATCAAGTCAGTGATGCCATCCAGCCATCTCATCCTCTGTCATCCCCTTCTCCACCTGCCCCCATTCCCTCCCAGCATCAGAGTCTTTTCCAATGAGTCAACTCTTCGCATGAGGTGGCCAAAGTACTGGAGTTTCAGCTTTAGCATCATTCCTTCCAAAGAAATCCCAGGGCTGATCTCCTTTAGAATGGACTGGTTGGATCTCCTTGCAGTCCAAGGGACTCTCAAGAGTCTTCTCCAACACCACAGTTCAAAAGCATCAATTCTTCAGTGCTCAGCTTTCTTCACAGTCAAACTCTCACATCCATACATGACCACAGGAAAAACCATAGCCTTGACTAGACAGACCTTTGTTGGCAAAGTAATGTCTCTGCTTTTGAACATGCTGTCTAGGTTGGTCATAACTTTCCTTCCAAGGAGTAAGCATCTTTTAATTTCATGGCTGCAGTCACCATCTGCAGTGATTTTGGAGCCCTCAAAAATAAAGAGAAACCTTAGGTGAAGCTAATTCTTAAAAAAAAGGAAAAAAACCAAAAACATTATTTATTTCTATCTGGCTGTGTCCGGTCTTAGTTGTGGCATGTGGGATCTAGTTCCCTGACTAGGGGCTGAATGAGGGCCCCCTGCATTGGGAATGCGGAGTCTGAGTCACTGGACCACCAGGGAAGTCCTTGAAGATATTCCTTCTAGAGTTGTGGCTACCTTTCTGTATACTAATTATCCCGGGCATAACGTCTGTTCTTATTCCCAACCTCTGGTCTAATGAGATAAATAAAAAATAATCTAATGAAATAAATTTTATATACACATATAAAATATGTGTATTTCACATAAACACATATAGAGAGAAACAGATTTCCATTCTATATGTGTGTGTGAATGTATGCATCCAATACTCTACTTTCCTCTTTATAACCTTCTCTGACTCACTAAACATACATTTTCATTATCATCCCTGAGTAACAAAATAAATTACTGGTATCAAATCACCCATGTATAACCTTTTGAGTGGCCAACAACTTTCATCTCTTGCTAAATATCAAGAAACAAAGGTAGGACTCAGATACCCCTAATACAGATTAGGAGAAAAACAACTGGGTGGAAAAGTGGGCTATGTTCAGTAACTGAGCGCCTATTCTGAGTACAAAAATACTGTGTCATGAAAACTAGAAATCTACACTTAAATAGCACCCTAACATTAAGGTTTGGCCCTTCAATCCCTATACACATTAAATCTATAAAAAGGAAGAAAACCATAAATCAGCATCTTTAAGGAAATGAACATTGCAATTCTCATGAAATAAATGCAGGCTTTCACAACATAATTTTTTTTCTTCTTCTGACTTAATACTTGTGTGTGTGGTAATAATTTTCTGGTCAAGAATTCAGATTCTTTCCAGATCAAGAATTCTGATGTCAGAATGCTGGTTGAAACCCCTGCTCTACCGTTATCCAGTAGCGAACTTTCAGCAGGTTACCTACATGTGTGAGTGCTCAGTAACGTCTGACTCCTTGAGACCATATGGACTGTAGCCCACCAGGCTCTTCTGTCCATGTGATTTCCCAGGCAAGAATATTGGAGTGGGTTGCCATTTTCTCCTCCACGGATCTTCCCAACCCAGCAATCAAACTTGTGCCTCCTGTATAGCAGGTGGATTCTTTGCTCACTGAGCCACGTGGGAAGCCCAAGTTACCTACAGTCTCTGACTATGCCACCGCTGCAGCTAAGTCACTTCAGTCGTGTCCGACTCTCTGTAACCCCAGAGACAGGAGCCCACCAGGCTCCCCTGTCCCTGGTATTCTCCAGGCAAGAACACTTGAGTGAGTTGCCATTTCTTCTCCAATGCATTAAAGTGAAAAGTGAAAGTGAAGTCGCCCAATCGTGTCCAACTCTTCGCCACCCCATGGACTGCAGCCTACTAGGCTCCTCCGTCCATGGGATTTTCTAGGCAAGAGTACGGAAATGGGCTGCCATTTAATGGGGACAAAAACGAAACCTCCTTTAGAGGGTTGTTATGAGGACTTGCGGAGAAGGCAATGGCACCCAACTCCAGTGTTCTTGCCTGGAGAATCCCACGGATGGAGGAGCCTGGAAGGCTGCAGTCCATGGGGTCGCTGAGGGTCGGACACAACTGAGCGACTTCACTTTCACTTTTCACTTTCATGCATTGGAGAAGGAAATGGCAACCCACTCCAATGTTCTTGCCTGGAGAATCCCAGGGACGGAGGAGCCTGGTGGGCTGCTGTCTATGGGGTCACACAGAGTCGGACACGACTGAAGCGACTTAGCAGCAGCAGCATGAGGCCTTGACAACATGTAAAGCACTAAGAATGGTGTCCACATCTTGTGAGTGAATGACAAATATTAGCCAGTCTCTACAATCTTATTATTTTCAGATAAGTTGGATGCTATTCTCTGCAATTCATCTCTCCTCCTCTCCCGCCCCGCACTTCTTGAGAAGAAAGGGTTTATAATTTTATGATGGCAAATCAGTTCTCAGACACAATTAAGTATATGAAACAGTTTTCTGAGAAGCAGAAATCTTTGACATTTGCCTTTGCAATATAAAACTTTGAAGAAAAGAAAAGATGAGGAAGGAAAGAACTGAAATCTACAGGCAGAGTGATTATAGAAAGCTACCTGGATGCTTCTGATTGAAATAAATACCTCCCTCTCTGCCAGGAACTGGGTTCTGAGCATGATTGAAGGTGTTAGGGGAGGTAAGAAAGCTGGACAAAGCCCGAAATAAAGGAGCAATGTGATTAAACAAACTCATTACACAGTGATGACGTGCACGGAAGTTAATGCTGTCAGTTAAGAGGACGTGCTGAATACGTATTACAATGCATTACAGCCCTACACAAATGACAGCCTGTGTGAGGCATATGGACTGGCAGAGCTCATAAAACATACCATTCATGCATTACTACTCACCACTACTTCCTACCTGCAGTTCTAAGACTCAGGAAAGAGCCTGCCTTTAAGATGGATGAAGTTAAGTGAAACGCCACTTCATCCTTCTTTCTGCTTTCAGTTTATAAAAGGGTATTTTCATTTTTTTTCCAAAGGAAAACATAAAAGTAGCTCAGAATTTAATAAACAATTATCAAACAGGTTACAACATAACATTTTCAGTCTTTCACTGAATGACTTCAAACATTCAAGTAGTACTTCCTATGTATACACTAACCTGAAGTAATACTCTGCAGCTTATTACATGTGCTACTTTTAATACAGATTTGCTCGAGAAATTAGTCATTTTTTTTCAAAAGGAAAAAAAACTTCATAATGATATAGTCGAAATTACAACTTTTTTAGAGGAGCTGAAAAAACAAACTATATTTATTGCTTTTTGCTCCAGGCCATATATATATATATATATATATGTTTCTGTTGCTTGTCTACTTTTTCTTTATATAAAAATAAGTTCAGTAGACACACACACTGAACACACAATCACAGCTTAGTTCAAGTTAGAAGACACTGTACAAGCGCCTTTAAAGGCCCCATAACATTTTCTTTACACAATTTTCCTGTCTAAATCCACCTCATTTTTCTTTCATGACATCAGAACTGCAGTAGTTTTTAATCTAATTTCAGTGGGAAAGACGTGACTTTTAAACCTTATTTTACTAAAACCAACAAAGGGCAATTTAAGGGGAAGAACACACATACACACAGCCACTCTTCTTAAAACAGTGCATTAAGAATGTAAGAAAGCATCAGAGGCACTTAGGACGGTTTAGGAATTTGGAGGGAGGGGAAAAGGCAAATCTAAAAGTCACTTTCCTCCCTGACATTGAGGGAAATATAACCTTCAAAAAAATCCTACTACTTTTTTGTAATACACTTTTAAAATTTCAGTTCTACCAGTTGGAATCTAATTCTGAGAATAGCTGTATTTGTGAATTTACTAATTAATCCATCCAAATTATGGGACTAGGCCTAGATAGTGCTCATTACATTGAGTTCCTTAAGAAGTGTACCTTAATAGTATTAAAGTTTCAACATTTTCTGCAGAAGTGTCTTTTGATATCGGATTTCAGAGAATTCCATTTAACATACCACTTGACATGTTCTCCTTCATCAAAGTTTATTAGCTTTCTTTCTTCTTCTTCATTAATGTGTAACAAACAGAACTAGGTCCTTTTCCCTTGATACTCTTTCCAATTCCTTTTCCTTAGTCACATCTTATTCATTCTCTATGCCAGTCTCCATTTCAGTTTCTAGTCCCATATTGTTTAACTTCTTTCTCCTATGTTACAGATTCTTGAGAACATATATTATACTCCCCTGAGAAAGTGAAAGAGGAGAGTGAAAAAGTTGGCTTAAAGCTCAACATTCAGAAAACGAAGATCATGGCAACCGGTCCCATCACTTCACAGCAAATAGACGGGGAAACAGTGTAAACAGTGGCTGACTTTATTTTTCTGGGCTCCAAAATCACTGCAGATGGTGATTGCAGCCATGAAATTAAAAGATGCTTACTCCTTGGAAGGAAAGCTATGAGCAACCTAGATAGCATATTAAAAAGCAGAGACACTACTTTGTCAACAAAGGTTCGTTTAGTCAAGGCTATGGTTTTTCCAGTGGTCATGTATGGATGTGAGAGTTGGCTATAAAGAAAGCTGAGTGCTGAAGAATGATGCTTTTGAAGTGTGGTGTTGGAGAAGACTCTTGAGAGTCCCTTGGACTACAAGGAGATCCAACCAGTCCACCCTAAAGGAGATCAGCCCTGGGTGTTCATTGGAAGGACTGATGTTGAAGCTGAAACTCCAATACTTTGGCCACCTGATGCGAAGAGACCCTGATGCTGGGAAAGATTGAGGGCAGGAAGAGAAGGGGATGACAGAGAATGAGA
>NW_011495018.1:18363898-18365152 GCF_000754665.1 Bison bison bison
GATGCTTTTGAAGTGTGGTGTTGGAGAAGACTCTTGAGAGTCCCTTGGACTACAAGGAGATCCAACCAGTCCACCCTAAAGGAGATCAGCCCTGGGTGTTCATTGGAAGGACTGATGTTGAAGCTGAAACTCCAATACTTTGGCCACCTGATGCGAAGAGACCCTGATGCTGGGAAAGATTGAGGGCAGGAAGAGAAGGGGATGACAGAGAATGAGATGGCTGGATGGCATCACCAACTCGAAGGACATGGTTTTGGGTGAACTCTGGGAGTTGGTGATGGACAGGGAGGCCTGGCGTGCTGCAGTTCATGGGGTCGCAAAGAGTCGGACACAACTGAGTGACTGAACTGAACTGAACTGAAGTTTTCACAAGACTATTGTGATGATGGGTACATGAATTTTGGGGAAAAAGAGTATTCACTCAGAACATTTATAGAGCTAAAGTGAAAGTAAAGTCGCTCAGTCGTGTCTGACTCTTTGCGACCCCATGGACTGTAGCCTACCAGGCTCCTCTGTCCATGGGATTTTCCAGGCAAGAATACTGCAGTGGATTGACATTTCCTTCTCCAGGGGATCTGCTAAGGAACTTTGAATATTCTTTTAGAAACACTAGAAACAGAAAAGTAATAATTTCTGACAAATTATATGTAATTGAACCATTCTTACAACAACTGATTTTAATACCTATTAAAATGGATATTATCAGTGGGCATAAGGGCCGACTGAAACATATGATACCCTATTCAGATCCTAACTCTAATGCCTAAGAAAGTCAGACAAACAAATGGAAACAGGAACCTACATATATAAATGGATGGTGCCAGAACAAGCTAAGTTTATGGATGTGGAATTTCTGAGTTTAAATTTCAAGGTCCATGGAAGAATAAAACATGTTTGCTGCTAAAAAACCACTGGCCATTTTTAGACAACTAAATCACCAGTGGTTACCCTAAAACTAAGTGCCATAATAATAGGATGCGCAAAATGGAGATGTTGGAAATGAGAAATTGTGAATTTGTTTACTTTGGTCTTTTTTACCATGGCTATGAGAGTGACTGTTTTGACTTCCGACTCTGCTAACCACAGTTGTTTCTAAGGAGATTGGTGAGAGGAGGAGTGAGGAGGAGGGATCCAGAGAAAAGAGGCAGAGACAGAGAAAAGAAAAAGATGGAGAAGGGGACAGAGATAAGGAAGTGGATGTTAAAAGACTGATAATAAAACTATTACTTGTTTTTGAGATTACAGGTCATAAGC
>NW_011495018.1:18365252-18445933 GCF_000754665.1 Bison bison bison
ATAAGCAATCACAAAGCTATCTCTTATTTTATGGATGAAGAATTAGTAAGTCTCTGTTGGAAGGAATCTGCTTATTCTGAGCATTGCTGGAAAACCATAAAGAGAAAAATTATTGCTTTTTGCACCTATTATGTTCATTTATTTGTATTCCTTTCTAACTAATCATTTAAAGACTTCCACTTCCCATCATTGTTAGATGTTTTATCGGCATTATTAACAGTTCTAAAAAAAAAAAGCCAAAGTAGGTGATTTTTTCCTTTTAAAATGAAATGGGTTTATGCCGATAACACAAAAGGTCCAGAATAAATAGCAACTTTGGAGGAGTATAGCGCTTCCTTGAATGCTTTTTTGGCTGCGAAAAAGAAGGCTGCCACAAAAATCTGTTTTGCATCATCTAAATGCTTGAAACAAGAACACATAATTTAGAAGGAAAAAAAACAAAGCAAAACAGTGGCGGCCACTCAGCCATAAAGAGCAAAGTCGTGTTAGAAATAGCTTCCCTGTGATATTTTGGTACATTTTGGGGTTTTTTCAGCAATCGACGTAATTATGTGGTTGGAGAGGGCAGTGTTTATCCACATTCCCATTTATACCCTGTATACAAACAGAGGACTTGACTCCAAAAGTCTGATGAGCACACGGGTTTGCGGCCACATCCTTGACCTCAGCAGCTGAGGAAACCCAGGTGGTTTTATCAGACCTAAATGCAATCTTTAAACTAGAGGATATTGATCTCTGATTCCACTTCTGTCTGTCCAAAACCTTCAAGGCTTTCTCCGCTTGAGATTACAGTTGTGGAATACTATTTGCATGCACTATGTCAATATGCTAATGCTTTCCATAGTTACTGAATTATGATGCAGAAGCAGAAAAGGGCAGAAGCAGAAGCAGAGTGACACAGTTCCTCTCCTCCCCAAATCCATAACTTTGTTGCTTCTTTGTATGACGTGATGCCAGAAATAAGCCTCCTCTATCATTCCCCCATGGCTCTGCAAACTTGGGAATGATTTCTAGGAAGCGGAAAAAGGAAACTTCTGTCTATTAGAATATTCAAGCCTATCAAATCATCGCATATGTTAGGACGACTATAAATGCTAACTTTATTGTACAGGAAGTTCTTTCATGAAAATGACATTCTTTTCCAGCTAAAAATGTTCAGATGTCAAAACTGGTACAAAGAAAAGTAACAAGCTGTAACAGCTGTTCTACGCAGCAGAAGTACAAAATCATGTTTTAAATATCATACAACTGCATCTATTCAGTTGGCACCCTCTTCGGTGGCAAGCCCGTTTCATCGGGCTGATGGCCAAAGCCCTGTGTGAGGCATTGGGAACAGTGGCATCCCTCACCCATTCACACGTGTCTAGCCCTGTCTGCAACACCATTCACACCAGTTCAGAGATGGGACTGGACGTTTTGCAGCCTGCATTTTCTTCTGTGTGGCCCTTTATTAGAACTGGGCTGGCTCCCAGGAGCATTATACATTCTACAAGTTGATTCACTCTAAATAAAGGCCCTAGTTCATATAGCTTGTGCTATTAAAATGATTTGTGAGACAAAATGCTGACACTTTATTCCTTGATAAGATTCTGGAATCTTATGACTGATTTTTCAAAATTATATTTTCAAAACCCTGTCAAACATCATTACAAATGTAACACAGATACTCAGAACTAAGTGTACTGTTTTTCCACATACTTCACTCTCCCTCTAAAGAGATATAAAAACACATACAAACATGGAGACAATGTGAATACATCATCCCAACTCACTGCATAGGAGGAGGTTACGGAAACTGCCAAGGCTCTATTTCCTTATCTGTTGAGTGGGGACAGTAATGCTACCCATACTTCATAGAGCGGTGCAAAGATGAAATGAAGAAATGCTTATAAAGAGTTTGGTACATTGCCTGACCCATAAAGAGCATTCAATATCCAGTCTGGAAAAAAAGCTCGGTTTGTTGATAGTCACGATTTGAATGGGGACAGTGAACAAGACACAGGTGGGGAAAACTGCTGTTTCCAAGGCACATTCTATACTCTACCTGACATCACGGGTATACCCTCCTGACACCACAGGCATACAAAAATCATCTTTGGTATATTTGGCCCCTTTTACTGCGCTTCCCCTCATTCCCTTCTCAAGTATTTCTCAGTAGAGCCTCAGGAAATGGCTTGACTTCATGAGTTCTTGAGGTAAGGGGAAAATATGCTTTATAAATTCTTCCTGTTAATTTCTGTAACCCATTCAGATGCCTAAGTTCAGCCTGAATTCACACTGACTGGCAGTATACTAGAATTTACACATTAGTACCAAAATCACCCATGATATTAAAATAATACTAAGGAGAACAGGAAAATTAACAGAGGAGGAGGAGGATATACAAGTTTATATCTTTTCTGAATCTGCAGTCATGCAGTCTTTTGCAGACTGTAAACAGTTTTCTCAAACATCAGTGCATTTGCCCCCTAAGCCCAGTTTGATCTGAACTTTGACACAGAATGTTTTACACATAAGAGAAGAAAAGGGTATATTATATGTGACTGCCATATGAACAAGGCAACTTGGAGTATTTGGGGAAAAAAGCTACTTCAGCAGTAGGAGAAAGCGCTGGCGACGTGCACCAACATGACTCGTCTGTCACTTTAAGAGCTGAAATAGGAAAACCTGTACCATTTTTTGTACTTTTGTTCATTCTTTTCAACTCATTCGAAGTTGCCCCCTGGGAGTTAGCCCTCCACCAAAAGTCTCTTTCAGCACACAACTAGCTCTCTCTATTAAGCATACCCACCCCTGCTCTGCTATAACACTGCTTCCTTTGTACTTGCCTGGTGAACTGATCAGCCATACAGTACAATGGCCACAATTACTAAATTACACTGCCTGTCACTGCCTTTTGTATCACACCTCTAACAGGTGCCATTACCATGATAGGCAAATTGTAATAATCCATTCACAGCAGCCACTGCCTTAATAATGTATTTTTTTTTAGTTTACATAATCTGTGTGTGAATACCACAAGGCATTTGAATAGTTAGTAAATACGTGAGGCTGAAAGACCGAACTGCATGGAATGCAGCTGCCAACAAAGGCGCTCAGGACAACAGACCTGAATGCAACCACATTCCTGATAAAGCGGACGGACATGTAAATACATCCCATGCAGAAGCAGCCTCCGGATTTGGGAGTTTTCAAAAAGCAAAATTTGGGGGCCCGAGAGAATGAATAACAAGATGTAAGCAAACTGAAGTTGTTACCCCCGGTTTAAAACTCCACAAGGTGCCCAGGTGAGCATGGCCACATGTATCCTCTCTGTTCTCAGCAGCACCCAGGGTCAAAAAAGCACAAGAGAATCATGAAAGCACCAGTTGAGCCCTGGGAAGCCTGCTCTTGATCATGGCTTATTCTTTTACTGTGCCCCCTTTCCAGCTTTACCTCTATAAGATGCCTACATGTATATAGGACATGAAATGTGACTACTTAAGTGATCTGTGAAGTTTACAGAAGTGCTCCAGTGAATACAGGTGTATGTGTCTGAGTACATTCAGCAAAAATGCCTCCCTTCCTGTATCATGGTCAGTGGTAAACTTGAGTGAGTCACTGCTAGAGGTGTGAAGACTTTTTTTCCTGGAAGTTCTTACTGATAAGATATACTCACTGATGTCCATCAATGTCTGGAGCACAATGGTGGCCTCCTGGTGGTTTGCCTCCCAGTGGATTTATATTTCCAAAACGACAATGCCTCCACTTTTGAAAAGTGACTAAAAACGTTTTCAAATTATCAGGCTCTAATCAACTATGAGCTAGCATTGCTATCATGAGTTAATGATTCAGAACACTTAACCAATTCTAAGCACTGCCTGGTTAAGTCCTAACAAGTGAAAGAAGGTAAGAGTTTCAAAGCTGCTCCTCCACCAAAGTCGTTCTGAAACCCAGAGTTTTAAAAACCACTACTTCTGTGCTACCTAAAAGGCACAGCCATGTATTCAAAGGTTTCAATCAGCCATATAACCAAGAAAACCAAAAAGGCTCCACCATCAAGAGGACGGGTGATGGCTCCACAATTTCCACACTTAACAGGGACGAGAGGTGTGTCAATGAGGAAACGGTCAGGGAAATTGCCTTGAAGCGGCACTTGCAGCAAGCACACTATTTTTTACTTAGATTGTATGTTAAAGATCAGAGAAGGCAATGATACCCCACTCCAGTAATCTTGCCTGGAAAACCCCATGGATGGAGGAGCTTGGTAGGCTGCAGTCCATGGGGTCGCTAAGAGTCTGACACGACTGAGTGACTTCACTTTCACTTTTCACTTTCATGCATTGGAGAAGGAAATGGCAACCCACTCCAGTGTTCTTGCCTGGAGAATCCCAGGGACGGGGGAGCCTGGTGGGCTGCCGTCTATGGGGTCGCACAGAGTCGGACATGACTGAAGCGACTTAGCAGCAGCATGTTAAAGATATTCCAATTGTAATGGTGAGTATTTTGCCTACTTTTTCTTCCCACCAACTAAGATGTGATATCATCAACTGAAGGGGCTTCCCTGGTGGCTCAGTAGTAAAGAATCTGCCTGCCAATGCAGGAGAACATGAGTTCAATCCCTGGCTTGGGAAGATCCCCTGGAGAAGGAAATGGCAACCCACTCCAGTATTCTTGCCTGGGACATCCCATGAACAGAGGCATCTGGTTGGTTACAGTCCATAGGATCACAAAAGAGTCGAACGCAACTGAGCTAAACAACAACCACCATAGAATTTAAAATGCTTTTGGGAGGAGGGACTAAGAGGGACTAAGCCACTATTAGATGGCTACTTTCTCCTTCTCCATCCAATTTGTCTCAATTCTGCCACTGATAGGGATACATCAGAAAATGTGACTTGCTAATATAAACATTTTGTCCCTGCTCTATAGATCTCCATAAATCTATACCTGGATAAATGGAAATTCCAGAGTCTATCCTGCATCATCATCATCATTTATTAAGGGCTTATTATACACCCTGCATTGTGTAAGGATTTTACAGTATCATGTCTAATCCTTCTACTAAACCTACGACATAGGTACTATTATTATGTCAACCTTGCAGATTAGAAAAGTGAGGCCGAAAGCCTAAGTAACTTGCCCAAGGTGATTTTATCAGAGTCCCAATAGAAAAATAGACCACATCATCAAATTTAAGCAATCTTTAATAAAGATACTATTTGAAAGGTGTGGAAACCCACAAGGCTGGGCACATTAGCCTGGGGCAAGCTAACAGTGAGCAAGTTACCACCATTAGGCTTGAAGATGGGAGGGCAAGGACTGTAAAAGAAACAGTCTTGCAGACAGACGCAACCAGTTCAGTGTAATCCCATAGGAAGAGAGCTGGGAGAATCCATACTCCAACCTTACTCTCCTCCCTGTATTCTGTGTCCTGCCAGTGCTTCCCACTGGGTGAACCTAACTGGAACCCAGAGGGCAAAGAGGCTCACTGGTGTGGTCCACACAGAGTCTGTCATCCAAGGAACAAAGCAGAGTGGACCTGGGGAAGGAAAAAGCAGTCACACAGTGAGTGCGTAAATGCTAGTTGGGCTTGGATTTAAACAGAAATCTACTGCTATTAAGTACTAGGCTATATTCTGCCCTTTAAGAAGACATATACATCTATAATTCTGGTGCATACTTATCCCTAAGTCCTGTATTTTTAAAGTCTCTTGAAGTTCTCAAAATCTCCATTCAGCCAACTGGATTCGCACATTCCTCCTCTTGCCTCCTGGTTCTCTGTGTACACTGGGAGTGTCAATCACCCAAGGCCCCCCCTTCCTTCTGTCCATCACCCTGACTTGGCCTCCCATTGCCTCCTCATCTGGCCTACCTCCCACAGTTAGCCATTCCAACTTTGTACCCACCACTACCCTACAATCACTACTCTTTGTTCTCTTGTCATTCCTACTCCGCCAGTTCTCAACAGGCACTGACTTTCCACTGTTTGCTTTCTTGGCTCCTACTCCTGGTCTGCCAAGCAATCCTGGGGAGACCTGTGAAACCACATTGGTGAACCTGCTACAAATGCATGCCTCCAGACCTCAGCTGGGTGCTCACGGCAATTCAACTACTTCTGACTCAGCTCATGCTGAGTCCTCTTGACATTTCCTACAACAACTGTTTTGAGCCTTTTCCACCTCCTTCTAAGCCCTTGACCCTGTCCTTCACCTTCAGGGAGTAACGGGGTTCTTGTTTGGAATCATGGCACTCCTTCTGAAGTTCTCGCCTTTCAAAATCGATGTTATTCAAAATCCACTCTACCTCCCTCTTCTTTCATCCCTGCTTCTGAGGAAGCATTTCTGTTTTCTAAGGTTATATCTTCAATATGTGCTCTTGATACCATCTCCTTGCACATTTGCAGGTCCTGAGATGGGCAGTTACTTTGCTTCATGTTGGCATCACTATGACTCTACAAGTTCCTACCTCTTGTTCCCAAAACATGCTTAGGGCTCTAGAGTATAAGGGGGAAAAACTTAATTCTGATCCTTTACAATATTCACCTTTTTATTTCTCTTACTCTTTCTTAAAAAGAGAAGTCTAGGATCAACTTTCCACTATTCATGTTCTCTTACTCCTCAAAGCCACCATTTTCTATCTTTTTGAATACTCTCCAGGTCTTCTGAGGTACTGAATTATTCTAAGGTGCTTCTCTTTTTTGAACAACAACAACAAAAAACTCTTCTCAGGCTTCCATGACGCTGCACTGCCTAGAGTCATCCACTAACCCTCTCTAGTTCCACACCCAGACTCCTCTTTCTCCCATGGAATGCAGACTTTCCTCAGCATTCTAAGGCTCTTTTCTTCTGTATAAATATTCTCTTGGTGATCTTATGTATCCCCCTGGCTTAAATGTGCTTCTCTAAAGCAGTATTTATGAGATGACTTTAAGTGGAACATGAGCTGCCACTTTTTTTATTTGGATACTTTGTTTAATCTAACCTTGGACGGCGTCCACTGTAAGATGCGCCATTTAAAACATATGACTTTGAAAATGGCCACCAATTAAATTACAATACAATGCTTTCTTATCACTTAACATTTTAATCTTATACTCATCCAAAAGGATCTTTTAGATTTCTCACATGGAGAGGTTTTTTTTTTAATACATCACTCTTGTGCACACACTGAGGCAATATAAGCAGAACAAACAGGTAAAGATTTTCCTGAAGTTTTCTCACAATCATGTTTAACTCTTCCGAACCGCTTTTCAGCTCAGAGTCATGGATATCCTAGGAGCCATCAGGAGTGTTGGGGCTGAGACATTTCTCATGTGTCTTCAACTACTTCGACTGGAACTCTCTTCCACAGTGCTGATACTCATTCTGCCAGTCTCCATGTTAGTGCTTTCTTATTTGTACCAGACAGTAAGGTTTTCAGACAATAGTTAAAACCCATATTCGTTTCTCTAAAGATCTTTAAATGGTTTGCTAACTGAAATATTGAGGGACTGCAGTTTTCCACTCACGCCACTAGGAGTAACAACCAAGTTGATTTATATGCTGACATTGACAAGTATATCCCCACCACTGGCTGGCCAACAGAGATTGCATGATGCCATCAATGGTAAAACATCCTACTTTCAGAAATGTTAAATTGTGAAAAGATGCGCATCTTATAATCATGATATATAGTTAATTGTGTGTTTATTTTAATTGGTATTTTTAAAACCTATATCTATCACATCAAACTCAGCGATTTCAGAAATATTATTATAAATGAGAATGGGCTATGCTTTTAAAAAGTAAGTTAATTTTAAATAGATTTTGAAATATCAAGCAAGAGTACAAGTATTGGTCCCAAGTATGGCAAAAAGCTTTTAAGTAGCACTTAAAAGGCAAAAGTTTGAAATACATAGTCTTAAATTATCATCACTTCAAGGACAGTTTATGTCTATATTCTATATATCCAGCTATAACCTCATTCTTAAGTTTTAATCTTCAAATTCCAACTGCCTGCTCAACAGTATAACTTGAGCGTCTTGTTGATACCTGAAACTCGGGTCTTCCCCCACCCCCAAACCTATTCCTTCTTTCAATGTTCCTTTACCGTTAATGGCACACCTTTTACTCAGAAGGAAACCTGGAACCACCAAGAATTTCTCTCCCCTCCCCTCTCTTCACCCCATGCTCCCCACTGCCTGTCCTTACAGCCCAATGGCTGAGCCTTGGTTGAGTCTGCCTCAGTGATGTCTCTTCATCTGCCCTCTTTTCTTCATTCCTAATTCTACAACTCTAGTTCAAGCTTAATTAAGACTTCTATGGCCTGCTGCCACAGTGTCCTAAATGCTCTTCCTCACGGTTCTTTCTCTTCTGAGTTATTTGGTGTGCCACTGGTCAGACTCATCTCCTAAATCATAATTATTATCAGGTCACCTGTTTGGCTCAAAAAGTTCAAATACAATAAGAAAGCTAATTTACATTTATTTGCATAAGGTTTTCACACTTTTTTCATTTGCTTTTCTCAGCAGGTCTATGAGAAAGGAAAGGCATTATTCATCCCATTTGAAAAAAAGAATAGAAATAGAGAATGAGTAAATGATTTGCTGAAAGTCAAACAGTGAGTGGGTCTGGTGGTCTGGTGGTGTTTTCTTCCCCGTCTTGTACCCTCCTGCAGTTCTTGACGGGCTGGAAGGGTGTTTATTTAATCTAATGAAAGACATAAGATCTATGTCTGATTTAAAAACACAATTTTTAAAATTACATTATAATTCAAATCAGTCCTTTCTTTTCAGTTTCTTTCCCACACTACTGCTGGGATAATGTTCCCTAAGTATAGGTTTCATTATATCACCCCATTGTTCAAATACCTTTAATAGCTTTTAATTGCCCATGACATTAAGACTCACCTCTTTGGCATTCATGGTCCTATACGTTCTCACTGCCTTTCCTTCCTTACCTCCTGCAAATCCCCACCTGTGTTCAATGCCTGTAGCTAAACTTTCTACTTTGCTGTTCCCCAAACAACTTTTTATTCACTGTGCATTTGTTCACAGTGCTCTATCCACAGCAGATGTTCTCCTTTGTGACCTCTTCCACCTTCAAGGCCCACCCCCAAGTGCTACCCTCTCTGTAAATCCAGACTTAATTTCCCAAACCCCTGTAACATGCTTCGTTTTTAACTATTTACCAAAGAGTGGGGGTCTGCCAGTGATACATAAAATCTTTTTTTACTTTAGTATTTATACAATTACTTACGTATTTAGGTATTAGAAGAAACTGTAGCATCTAACTCATGATTTCACATAGGACAAGGCTATGTAATACAAAAATTTCTATCTTCTTAAAGCTGATTGATACAAAAATGTTAAGTAAATAAAACTGAATAGCGGTACATAGATGAAATGAATGTTGTGGCTGCGGTTCATAGATGTTAGATATTCAGGAAATATTATCTTATAGAACTTACATGTCGAATACCTCAATAAGAGTTCTTTTTATACATGCATTATGTTTCTTATTAGAATATACAAGCTGTAAATTAGGACTAAAAAAGATTTATCTGTGTACCCCCAACACAAACTGTGGACTGTGACTTTGTAGATGGACTATAAAATCAATTTAGAAATCAAGACTGAAATTTTTTAAAAAAAAAAAAAAAAAAAAGACAAGATTAGAAAATATTAGTGTGCATTGGTGGTGGCTTAGTTGTTACACTGTGTCCAACTCTTGCGACCCCATGCACTATAGCTCACCAGGCTTCTCTGCCTATACAGAGTTAAAAGTGTACATTACTCATACTTAAAAAGATATGTATCTTTTTGTGAAATATTCATTTCAGCTATGTTATGTGTATATGTGTGTAATATGCATGGTGATCTGAAATGTATTTATTATGTCATGATCGAAAAATTTGAAAAATATCACCCAGATATGTACAGTTCATTCCCTGTACATATTATGCACTAAGATATAGGACAAGAATACACAGAAGAACTGTACAAAAAAGAGCTTCATGACCCAGATAATCAGGATGGTGTGATCACTCACCTATAGCCAGACATCCTGGAATGTGAAGTCAAGTGGGTCTTAGGAAGCATCACTATGAACACAGCCAGTAGAGGTGATGGAATTCCAGTTGAGCTATTTCAAATCCTAAAAGATGATGCTGTGAAAGTGCTGCACTCAATGCACCAGCAAATTTGGAAAACTCAGCAGTGGCCACAAGCCACAGGAAAAGGCCCATTTTCATTCCAATATCAAAGAAAGGCAATGCCAAAGAATGCTCAAACTACCACACAATTGCATTCATCTCACATGCTAGCAAAGTTATGCTCAACATTACTAAAGCCAAGCCAAGCTTTAGCACAATGTGAACCATGAACTTTCAGATGTTCAAGCTGGTTTTAGAAAAGGCAGAGGAATCAGAGTTCAAATTGCCAACATCCTCTGGATCATTGAAAAAGCAAGAGAGTTCCAGAAAAATATCTACTTCTGCTTTATTGACTATGCCAAAGCCTTTGACTGTGTGGATCACAACAAACTCTGGAAAATCCTTAAAGAGATGGGAATACCAGACCACCTGACCTGAGGAATCTGTATGCAGGTCAGGAAGCAACAGTTAGAACTGGACATGGAACAACAGACTGGTTCCAGATCGGGAAATTTGGCTTATTTAACTTATATGTGGAGTACATCATGATAAACGCTGGGCTGGATGATGCACAAGCTGGAATCAAGATTGCTGGGAGAAATATCAATAACCTCAGATATGCAGATGACACCACCCTTATGGCAGAAAGCAAAGAAGAACTAAAGAGCCTCTTGATGAAAGTGAAAGAGGAGAGTGAAAAAGCTGGCTTAAAACTCCACATTCAGAAAATGAAGATCATGATATCTGGTCCCATCACTTCATGGCAAATAGATGGGGAAATAGTGGAAACAGTGGCTGACTTTATTTTTGGGGGCTCCAAAATGACTGCAGCCATGAAATTAAAAGACGCTTGCTCCTTGGAAGAAAAGTTATGACCAACCTAGATAGCATATTCAAAAGCAGAGACATTACTTTGCCAACAAAGGTCTGTCTAGTGCAATCTATGTTTTTTCCAGTGGTCATGTATGGATGTGAGAGTTGGACTGTGAAGAAAGCTGAGCACCGAAGAATTGATGCTTTTGAACTGTGGTGTTGGAGAAGACTCCTGAGAATCCCTTGGACTGCAAGGAGATCCAACTAGTCCATCCTGAAGGAAATCAGTCCTAAATATTCATTGAAGGACTGATGTTGAAGCTTAAACTCTAATCCTTTGACCACCTGATGTGAAGAACTGACTCATTTGAAAAGACCCTGATTCTGGAAAAGATTGAAGGCGGGAGGACAAGGTGACGACAGAGGATGAGATGGCTGGATGGCATCACCGACTCAATGGATATGAGTTTGAGTAATCTCCAGGAGTTGGTGATGGACAGGGAGGCCTGGCATGCTGCAATCGATGGGGTTGCAAAAAGTCAGACAGAACTGAGCGACTGAACTGAACTGATCTGATAGGACAAGGGATTTCTTGATGTAGTTACCAGGAAACATCTTATTGTTAAGTCTTCTGATTATGAAAGTAATGCATTATTAAATTTTTACTATTACAGGTAACAATAATCAACACCCCACCTCAAGATACTCTTGAGAGTTTGATATTTATTCCAAAGTTCCACTTTGAAATAGATTTTATTTTCTTTACATCCCAAAGTTTATATTTTGAAAATGGCACAGTTCTGAGACTATTAATTTAATAAGTGTCAGCTGAATGTCAGCTCAGTGCACCATACCTAGTAGCTACTCAGAAATGATTGGGAAATTAAATGCATGCTAAAATAATATGCATATATAATTCAGGTAGGAAAGAACTGTTAATGAGTAGAAATGGGAAGTTCTAGTCTTTTCAGAGGAAACAGGATGGGGAAAGGCAAAAGATAAATATATAGAATGAACAGAGGAAAATCATCATGAATACTCTGAGAGGTTTAAACTTTGCTGTACAATTAACAGGTAAGTGTAAAAATTCACTTCAAGAAGACATCATTGAAAATTATGCAACAGTATTAACTGAACAGAACAATCTAAATGGTAAAATGGTGAAGTTTATCAAGCAGAATGGCCTTAAATAGTTCCAGGGCTGCCTAGAAAGTAAACAAAGCTATGAAATGATTTTATGACTATATCTTCATAAATAATCATGAGAATAACAGAGTGCTATCCTTCAAGTTATATCTTAAACATTAATTTCATAAAGGGAAAGGTAATTTAGTTCTGTAATTACTTTAACATTTTCTACTTTAAATGAAGATGGCATTAATTCAACTGAACCATAAAATGAAGCCAGCATGTTTCCCTGGAGGGCACACACATATCATGGACAAAGATGAACCAAACAGTCTTGAGAACATGATGGACACAAACAATCGTTTATTGCAGGAAGCAGAAACCCGCTGTACGTCTGGCTGTTATCAAAATGCACTCTTGTAAAGAGAAGGCAAGCATCGGTGATATTTAAATGCACATGATGAATGTCTTGTACATTTATGAAAACATCTACAGAGATTATAATGAAAAGATCCATAAGTTAGATCTATCAGTAAACCAGAAAGTGGAAACGAGCCACAGGAACACGACCCAACTTTCATTAGCTTTCTGTGCCAAGGGAAAGACATCATTAGGTGAGGGAAAGCAAAAAGATTTTTAGGCTGTGAAATCTCAAGAGAGAAATCAATCATTCATTCTACAGATATTTATTTAGTGCCTACTATTAGCACCAAAGAGATATACAGTGGTGCGCAAACCATACAAGGTCCCTGTGGTCATGGAAACTGCATGTTAGTGAAGCGAAGTACAACAGTGACATGGAATCTATATCTGTCCTCTGCCCCTAACTGGCTGGGTAAACATGGAACAGCCACCTGATGCATTGGTACGCAATTATTTTATCTCTTAAAATGAAATGGTTGAGCTAAATCTTTTCAAGGAGGAAATGCAAATATCGGGGTTTAAGACTGGGGAATGCCACACAAATAATTTAGCAAGACAGTCTACTGCCAGCCAAGTCGAATTCATCTGGTGTTTTCCTTTGCTCACCTGGGAATCTCCAAAATTAGACCAGGACATTGAAATCTTCCTTCACCCAATGCATCTTTCTACACTGTGCTCACCAATTTTATTTTCTGTCTTGCCTATTAGATTCATGCTCTTTCCAGTGCCTAAAACAGTACTCGTCACTTGATTGATTTGATTTTTTAAACTCAGATACCTGGGAACTGATGATTCAGAGAATACAATGAGTACTGTAATTTAAGTAACTCATATAAAGTGGAATTAAAACTTTAGTATTATAAAAAACTCTAGTATTCCCTAGGAACCTGAAGAGATCGATGAGAATGAAAGGTTACACAACACAGACACACACACACACACAAATTGAACACTTCAACAATTTATCATGTCCTGAAGCTTTGGGGGAACATTGTTTACAAAAACAAAGGTAAGGTAGATGCTGGCATTAGTTCTACTTCATTTAAAATAAGGGGGGGAAGTGAAGGAGTTGTAGTGTTTACTGGAATAAGAATTACTGCTTCATTCGTTTAGGCAATATGACAGGTATGTTCTGAAGGTCGTTTCACAACTAGATCTTGGATCTACCTCAACTACCATGCATTTTTAATGCACTTCTTACCGAGCTTGCTAGAAAATATCAAGATCTCTAGAAGCAGGAGGAAGCAGAGAATGAATAATTATCCTACATCTGTCCTAAAGGACAGCACATGATGAAGTTGGAATTAAAATCTGGATCTCTTTTTCATTCCATGGTCTTTCCACTTATATTGTGCTGCCTCCCAGTTAAGAACAGACAGCACAGGAGACACAATCTCCTTTGGGCTCTAGTGTTACCTTTTGGTTTCTTGAAAAATTTTCACCAAACATATGAACATCATTGTCTTTTCATGTGTACCAATGAAACAATTTCATGGATGTTGTTTGGAGTTCATGCATATGTACCCCCCATCCACCACCCCCACCACTCCCAGTAAACACACCCTGTGTCATCAGCAAGAGTTATATAACCCCCAAATGCAGGTACTGGGCAGGAAAGGCAGTGGGACATAAACAGGTCTAAGGCTTAGTCTTGACTCCTAAGGTACTCAGACTTTTCAGGTAGTGGAGCAGATTCCAAGGTGAACATGCACACAGCTAGTTGAAAGGCCATGAATGCGATCTGTTCCAGGGGGTCATGAACTTTGAGCTAAATGCCGGCTCCAGGCACATCTCTTTGGCCAGCACGATGTTTTTAAACACCAAATGGTTTTAGGTGGGGGCATGCTCCCTCAAGATCAGCTACGATAAGCTCAACTCACTATGTTACGTGGTTTACATGTGTGAACCCTGTAGCATTTTGGGTCTGTCACCCCTAATAAACTTAAAGCACTACAGGCTTTGGGTAACAACTAATTTATCTAGCATTGTAGTGAAACAGGGTATTTGAGGAAAGAAAACTTTCCAGATAATTAAAACTGATTTAACTTCAAGCAACAAACATTTATTTAATTAATGAGAAACTTCTAAAATACACCATGAAAATACCCTTCATTGTCTCCTTGAACAAAGAATAGAGAATATTTCCATTTTTTTAATTGACTTAAATTTATTATTACGAGCAACCATTATTTGATTGTTTAAAGACAGTTTTATGACTCTTTCTTTAACAGTAATTCTCTTATTTTATGGTGTCTAGCCTTCTTACTTTAATTTAACCCTTCTGCTGAGGGTTGAGAAATAAAAATAAGCAAACAACTAAAGAATTGAAAAACGAACTTTTTAAATGACTTAAATGGAGGAATAACATCAACACCACCCACCCCTAATACCTTTCACTGAGCGCTAACTAGGTACACAAAATACTATCATTATTTTCATCTTACTGATGATGAAACTGAGCCAGAGTATCAGTTTCCAAAGTTACACAGCTAGTAAAGCAGGACTTAAACCGAAGCCTGATTCAAACACATGTTCTCAACCATTACCAAATAATGCATTTTTGTTGTGGGTTTTTTTTTTTTAAGGCATCCTAAGATATCTTTCCAAGATTAGTGTTGTGCCCTAGAAAAGAGTACATTTCCTTGAGATGGGTCACTGGATACATGAGACATTACTAGTTTTTTCTTCGGAGTATAAACATGGAAAGAATAAATAAGATGGGAAGATAGTTTACGTGTAGCTTAGGACAAACATCAAGTAGAATGAAGAATCAAGAGGCCATGCAAACTCTAGTATCTGCCAGTTAATGTCATTTTGAATAAGCCGCTTCATTTTTCAACTTCAGTCTCCTCATGTGTGAAATAAAAATAAATACCCATCTACTACAGACAGAATGTTTTGAAGATTAAGATAACATAGGGAATAGCACAGGGTAGGACCTAGCACATAGAAAATGCTTGATAAATATTGATATTAGTTGCATTGGTTGTTGATTTTCTCATCTGTAAAGGAAGGATAATACTATTCATAGGGCTGTTTCAGAATTGAAGGAAATAATCTATATAAACTCTTTAACATGGCACCTGGCACATAATAACTGCTCAATAAATGTTTACCAGAACTGTTATTATTAGTCTGTTATTTATTAATTCTTATACCTTGGTTCTTTCAGCAGAAACCAGGAAGGAGGAACGTGAAAACATTCTAAGGCAGACAATAACTTCAAAGAGACAAAATGTGCTGACTTCCTTTACTGACACCAGAAGTTGGTGAGAAAATAGATAAAAATTCAGCTGGCATTTTAGCCTCTTCAGAGAAATATCCTGCACAGAGATACCCAGGTTGTTATACAAACAATGCTTCACTTTGAATGTTAAACACTTTATTTAAATATTTTATTTCATTAAAGGTACTACACTTTTTGGCTTATGTCGCAAAATATGGTCAACGTTCATGGAACTTTCAACCTGAAATATATTGCATGCTAATTTATCCAACTGAAAATTAGAATATTCCAACATCCTAATGATTAGAAACTCCGGGCTCACTCTTTTTATCCCCTTACTACTGGAGTGCCGATACTGGGCTTTCTTCTCTTTTTCTTCCATTGGAGGTCTTTCTTTGCTTTGCCACAGGGCAAGAATGAAGGAAACAGGGAGACTGACCTGAAATATGCGACCTTCAGGCAGCTATCTGTTTTCAAACTTAAAAAACATTTTTGTACACAGGCAGTTGAGAGTCAGTTGGATTCCCAGATGTATGCCCTGACTTCATTTTTCACGGAAGATAATTCTTATATTTTACTACGATGCTGTTCAGGGCAACATTTCACTTCATATTTGAAGAAGGACCAACAAATAAACCAGCCATATAATGGTACGAGACACTGGGCAGTAAGCTTTTAAAGAAGAAATTCCCTTAATTATGTCTTTGAGCGTCTGAGCACCAAAATGCAGGCAATTGGTGGTACTAAATGGACACTCTGCAGAGAAAAGACAATTCTCCAGAGAAAAGCAGACTTTGCAGAGAAGCTCGTGGAGTTTCAAAGCACAGGCTCTCTCAGGTTCATACATGCTTCATACATGAAAGCAATAAGCCTCAGAAGTTAGGATGCTTCAGAAACACCAGAAGTTACTTCTCAGAAGTGAAGATGCCTGGGCCACACCTCCAGAGATTCTGATCCGGTCAATTAACATCGGGGCGCAGGAAGCTGTGCTGTTACTAAGCACCCAGGTGGTACTGATTTGGTTTTTTACCCACATTCAGAAGTGCGCTCATAGCAACATCACGTTACCACCTTCCGAAGTTTTCCCTGGATACCCTCTTTGCTAGTCAGTGCTCATACTCACCAAGGTACAGATATTAGCCAGCAGCATTATAGACAACACTGCTATGGGGGTTAGCTCTGTGAAGAGGGCAAAATGCTAACCTCTGCCTTCCAATCATGAATCCAAGAGATGTTCCAGCCTACCTTTCAATTCTGTTTTCTATACTAGAAGTCAGCTAGGAGAATGAAACACTATCTTTAGCATAGGAAGATGAAAAAAACGTAAAGGATAGGACTTCAGATGGTCCTTCATTTAGGCTGGGAGCTTAACTTCTCTGGACCTCAGTTTTCTTGTTTGTAACAAAACCTTCTAAGATTATTGTGAAGACTGAAGTGTGTGCTCGGGTCAGAGAAGGCATTCAACAAATGGTTGCTTCCCTTCTCATTTCTAGAAGGCATTTAATGAACCTATGTGAGTTTCCACTCTTGAGTACGCCTGCTCCATAGAAGAGAAGCACAGAGAAGAGGTGGTCAAGGGAGAGTTATAGGAAGCAGGAGGGAAAGCATGAAGCCGTGATAATCCCCAAACTGAATAAACAATAAAAGTAAGTAAAATATGACATTTAAAGTGAAGTTGCTCAGTCGTGTCTCACTCTTTGCGACCCCGTGGACTGTAGCCCACCAGGCTCCTCCATCCAAGGGATTCTCCAGGCAAGAGTACTGGAGTGGGTTGCCATTTACGTACCTGGTAATTTTTAGCTGTTGGGTAATGCTATAGGATTGGAGAAGGCAATGGCACCCCACTCCAGTACTCTTGCCTGGAAAATCCCATGGACGGAGGAGCTTGGTAGGCTGCAGTCCATGGGGTTGCTAGGAGTTGGACACGACTGAGCGACTTCACTTTGACTTTTCACTTTGATGCATTGGAGAAGGAAATGGCAACCCACTCCAGTGTTCTTGCCTGGAGAATCCCAGGGACGGAGAGCCTGGTGGGCTGCCGTCTACGGGGTCGCACAGAGTCGGACACGACTGAAGTGACTTAGCAGCAGCAGCAGCGGCAATGCTATAGGATGGACTTCCCTGGTGGCTCAGACGGTAAAGCATCTGCCTACAATGAGGGAGACCAGGTAGGGAAGATCCCCTGAAGGAAGTGGCAACCCACTCCAGTACCCTTGGCTGGAAAATCCCATGGATGGAGGAGCCTGGTAGGCTGCAGCCCATGGGGTTGCAAAGAGTCGGACACGACTTCAGCCACCAAGCACATACAAGGGATTTTATTTAGAAATCTCCAACCTCTCAAAGGACAATTATCTCCCATTGTTTAGTAAACAGCTCTCTTGGCTCCATACCTGGAGCACAAAGCTGCTAATATGAAAATCTCCATCATATCCTGGTCTGTGTAATTCCTTCTGAGACTTGTAAATTTGGTGCTTATATGGGAGACCACATACCTCTCCTCCCCTTCTGCCATAGCATCTTAATGTGTATAGCATATTTCTCTTGATACTTCAGTTTCAGCTGCTCTAAAATAGCTATGAAATACCACCTTGGGCCCCATGATGAATTTCAGGTACACAACACAGCCTTATTTTAAGAGAGATGGTAACAAACATAACCGCCAGATAGTGAAAGTCAGTCTAGCCATTTTAAGATGCAGTAATACCTAAATAAAGGTCAATCTAGTTCTGGGGACATAGATGTGTGTCTAAGTGCTAATCCTTAGTACTCATCTTCATTTATTAATAAAACAGCACTCTTTTCCAGAAAGACCCAGGTAATCTACAGTCATTAACAGAGAGACATGTTCTGTAATACAATACTATACACTTTGGATAACTGTGTTAGTCTTGGATTTGGACACATCACCAATACAGCACTTACTGGGTATCTCAAATCATACCATAGAGGTATTTGACAAGTAACAGATTAACAATATCAATTATCCAACTTGGCAGATTCCCAGAACACAGTCTGAGTTACAAGAATCATCATCTTTCCACAATTATACTACCTTGGCTTTTGTACCTATTGTCGTGGTTTTTGTTCAATCACTAAGTTGTATCTGACTCTTTGTAACCCCATGGACTGTAGCACGCCAGGCTTCCCTGTCCTTCCTTCACTAACTCCCAGAGTTTGCTCAAACTCATGTTCATTGAGTTGGTGATGCCATCCAATCATCTCATCCTCTATCACTCCCTTCTCCTCCTGCCTTCAAATCTTTCCCAGCATCAGGGTATTTTACTCTAGTCACCATCAGAAAACAACATTTAACTACACAATATAAATAAGAAATGAAATATATGTTAATCTGATGCCGTAAATTTCAAATCATGCTGTTAATTCTAATGTGATTAATATCAGACTTATTTTTCTTAATAAAATTAAGATGATATAAATGGAAGCAATAATACATTTTCACATCACATTATTCTTGGTAATGAAAAATGGAGCTGACATTCATTTATGAATTCATGAACTGGTAAAAAGTTACACTCCTAAGAAAACCACATTTTATAAAATAAATTATATTATAAGCTATAAATATGGTGTTTTACAAACATATGTTGTACTACATAGAAAAGATTTTTATTTGATCCAAGTAAGGTTTTTTTTTTTTTTTTTATGATAAACCGAGATACTGTGTCCAAATTGGCAGTGAATCAGCCTCAGTATAAACAATGGGAAGGACTTCCTGAACATGTAACTGGCTGCTGAACATACTTTCTAGAAACTTTCCCCTGAAGATTCAGATATGAAGTAATGGGTATCTAGGGAAGCGTTTATGAGTAGGACCATGCAAAGCCTTGGGAACTCGGGATGCAAGCAGGAGTTGCATTTGCCAACCACAGTGACATTTCCAGAACTTTTGCCATCAATTAATTATAATATTAATTGCTTAAATTTTCAGTCCCAGACTTCTGCATTAACAGAGAACAATAGCTTACTTTTCTCAAGGTCATTAAGAAAACAAAGATTTACACAAAATGAATGAATTTATGCAAAGAAATAGTCCCTGAGCACTCTGCTTTCAGAATCTGCAGATCCACAAAATTTAAAGATCAAAAGATGACGTCAGATTTAGTTATACATACGTAAACTATATATAAAAGTTAGCTTTCTCATATTTGTAACAAAAATATTAGGTTATACTTAAAAGTTTATTTTCTAACATATGCAAGTTAAGAAACATTGAGGTTGAAATGTAATATAGTTTCAAATACTATTTAAAATCTATTATTTTAATATATTCTAGAATCAAAGAACAAAAATCAATAGAGATATTACTACAGTTTTTCATATGCCAGTAAGTCTCAATATTAATAAAAATTAAAAGGAAAATGCAGTATTTACTCATAATGCATAACAGTTTGTTAACTGTTCTTACTTAGATTTACTGAACAATTTCTCTTCCATTAGAAGAGAAACACTATTCATTTGGACTTCACAAATTTCTTACGTAGATACCAAAGTTAAATAGTTAGATTTCAATGTAAAATTTCCAGGGACATATTTATGTTAATTATTATCTGACACTTCAAAGTTATTTAAAAGTGTTTACCTTTTAAATTACAATAAATCTGAGATAGTCCTCAGTCAATAGAAAAATACTAAAATGATGTCATGCATCTAAATTAAAAATTATATTTCTTCTAGATTTATGTTTTTCTTATACACTTACTAATATCTGTAGAAAATACGGAGTAATTAAAACTTGAAACTTAAACTATTTTTAAAAAGCATTAAATCTAAAATTATTAGAAAATATCTTATAACCAAAAATGTTAGTTATATCAAAATATGCCTTTTTCCTATATTAATTATAGTAACAAACATTTAAAAAGCTAATAACTGGTCTTTTTCATTACCATTTGCTCTATGTTCCATGTCCACGCACTACAGGCAGTTCAAGAAATATTTCTTTGACTAGTGGCTCAATGGCGCAGCCTATGTGTAGAAAAGTATAATACAACGTTAACTGATGTGGGAAAGCACTCAATTTTGTAGTTATAAATAGAGTTAAAAAATATGGTTTTAAAAATGAGAGGTACACATAAAATAATTATGTTTCTATTGCATCATGATGTTCACTGTTATTTGTGAAACTAAAATAAGCTGAAAATAAATACAACATATACATAAAAAGATCTTTTTCATTCAACATGAAGCGTTACATTTTTTTAAATAAGTTTGAAATTTTTCTATTTGCTCCACTGCCAAAAATCTAAAGAAACATGGTGTTTTGTGGCTGAGTTAATATTTCAATAGTTGCTTCCTGTCAGCATAGCATATGACACTGTGATTTGTAATCTCTTTTAAAATAATCTTTTCCTGAAAAGACACTAAGTATATGCATTACATATTTTAAATCAGAAACATTATTTCAATTTAACAATTGTATTAGGCTAATTAAACAGAGGCCTATTATTTTATGGTACAGGCGATAAGAAAGTGAATAAACTCTGTTCTCCTACATCATGAATGAACTTGATAAATACATTGCCATACATAAACCTTCAATCAACACATCCTATGGATTTCCAGCAACTATAGAGAAGGTGCTTTTCCTTTCAAGGCAGCACATAACAATCATCTCCCTCAACCTTTTTAACATTAATGTACAATAAGGAAAATACATATCTCACACACACACACATATTCAAAAATGTAAATTAACTCTTCTCAAAAGAAAAAAATAAAAAAGACAAGGAAAGAAAAAATTTTGACAAAAGACGCACAGTTACTCATAAAGTCTGAGCAAAATCAATGAAATTACTTTTTTAGATGTGACAAAACCCAGCATTCCATTGTACCCAAATCATCTGCCTGTTAGTTTTCGTGAGTGTCTCCTTTAAAATACCAAGAGCTATCCTACAGGAAAATTCTTTACATATACTCCCAACTTTTCCCTCCCTTCATGCAGAGCAGGCTGCTAATCCTAGCAGAGAAAAGAACTGTGCTCAAAATTTGCACTCATTCCTTTTTTCTATTATTAAAAAGGAAAAAAAAAAAAAAAGTGACCCTGTAAATTTACTCAAGCTGTTTAAACATGGAAGAAGTAGAGTAACTCAGCCAGCCTCTGTGGCAAAGTGAGTACAATCAGAATAACTGTTTCAGTGACACTACAACTTAACCATTTTAACGTACAATGTGAGGTTTGTTTTTTGTTTTTTTAAAAATGAACTTCAATCACACAGCAGAGGTCTGATCAATTTGACACTGACTATAGAAAACTAAACTCACAGTGAAGATAAGCACAATGCACTGAAAAATTATTTGTTTGGTTCACTATTACTTCATCTTTTATTTCTATTGCTTCTGGTATAAAGAAATCAATAAAGTGCTAAACAAAATTAAAACAAAAGCCACACAAATGTTTCTTTTTTGCAGTCACTGCCAAATGATTCAATTCTAAAGCTCTTTCATTCCATAAAAGTTGTGCCTGCACTTGATTTATTTTTTTCTCCCTCAAGGTCAGATATGTCAATTAAAAAAAAAAACTAGTTTCAAGGTGAAATTGAGATTTTTTTTCACCCACAGTTATTTCACAAACCATAGAGGTTTGACAATTCCCAACATTTCTGTAGACATTTTAATCACTCTTTAAAATAAACTTGATGATGCCTAATATTTTAAAACCATGTTGTATTAATAAATGTATTGGCAATTTACAAAGCTGAAATATCAGAGAACCAAAGTGATATCTTATACTTTGCCACGGAAAAATAAATCTTTTTGTCTAAAAATTACTCCCAGATATTCTTATGCAGAATAGTCAGTCCATGTCCAAGGGATTATTCTGCTTTGAAACAGAGATATGTATATCCAAAGAACAACGCCCTGGAACAAATTAAAATTAAGTTTGCCAGTAGTTTCTACTTCAGTAATTTCTGAACGTAACTGTGTAAAAATACATGGGTGCTAATTTGACGTTAATAAATTAAGACCATTAGAGACAGTCTTTCATTGTTGGCCTTCAACAATGGTCAATGACACTATTTTCTGTTTGCATTTCCTCAAGCGTGTTAATGTATCTTTGTTTAGGCTCGCAAGTCGAATGGTCAGTGTAAACACAGTCAATGAAACATCAGGACTGGAGAACAAGTCTACTGAGAGGACCTAAGGAAAGACCATTTGGTCGGCTGCCAAGAATGCAATGAAGCTACAGCACTGAAAGGCTATTTTAAAATTTCTTTATATGATGAATAAATTACTCTGTTAAAAATTCTCGAAATTCTTTGTTTTGCATACAAAGTCCACCCAAGGACGAAGGTGGTCTGTGAGTTGAACCTAGTGCAATGTCAGTTACAGTCTTTGTTTGCAGCCTTAACTGGGGATTGTACCTTAGCTACCGTAGTTCAAGCGTAAAAATACTTTGTCTGTAATACTATATACTGTTGCCAGTGACCCTCTAAATCCTTGAACCAACTGTGTCTTCTGGTGTCACAGAAGATAATGCCAATTTATTGCAATGTGTGGCTTTTTTAACTGATTAAAATTAAGCCGTAAACACGTGACAATGGAATTAGCACATTTAGAGAGTCTGTTTTCCCACATCCCATTTTGCGCTAGTGCGGCTGGTCCTGCAACTCTACGCGGGTGCAATTTTAATGACTTTGCTGGGTTTTGATGTTCTTATGAAAAAAGCACTGCTTGGTGTTTGTGGAGAAGGTAGATATGGGGGCTGAAGAGCCGTGATTGGGAACATGGTGACATCGTTTCTGTTTTCCGATAGGATCGGTGTCATTTTCCTCTCAGCGATAAGACACCTCCACTGACAGTGCCCGATTAGGGAAAATTTTATTATAAAATTCACTTTTATCGAATGAGGATAGACTGATAAACAGTTCAGCCTCAGGGAAGGAATAGGAACAGATTTCCACCCCCCACCCTTTCAAATTCCATCTTTTCCCTCTTCTCTCTTTTTCTCTCCCTTAAAAAGATGATTTGTTTTAGTTGTTATTAATGGTACAAAAGAGCTCCCTACAACATGTGATTGCTATGATAAAACTATCTGAATCAAGAGATACTTAGATGTTGCTATAAAAGAAAATCTATTTTATATAGTCATATATACACACGCACACACATACATACACACACACAAAGATAAAACTGCCTTCTAAATCCTTCCATTTCTGGAAATTACCTAGTATTTGTTACGTAACAAAATATAACTTGCTAAAAGAAAATAAAACTGAGGTAGTATTTACTGAATTATCCTAAATATATTTCATAGTTGTCTTTGGAAATACACACTTGGAAAACAGAATTGAAAGGAAAACATAAAGAAACAGAAGATCATGGCTCTCTAATTCTTGAACAAGTATTAATGCCTAAAGATAAAATACAAAAAAAAAAAAGGATTATTTTTAAATAATAAAACATTATTGCTTTTGAATTCTGGTGGTTTAATGATGATTCTTTAAACCTCCAGTGTCAGAAGTTATGCCTGTTTACTCGTGATAAACTAGCTGTAACTAAGGAATATTCTGTATGACAATTTACTTGAAAGGTCATTTGAGAAGTAGAAAAATAAGCATCTGACATAGTTTATTTAAATAAATTTTCTTCCTGAGGAAAAGTTCATCAAGTGACTCAAAATATTCCTTCTACATTGATGAGGTAAAAAAGTAGTGTTTCTGGGGCTAAGGGTGTCTAGTGGCATTGGTGAATTCTGGTATTTCATAAAGACTATGATAATAGATTTTTTTGTTTTTAATTTGTGAGGAGATGGAACACTGAAGCAACTCAAAAAATTATTTCTTTATTGGTGGACAATATTTCTGACAGGGGAATAAGAGCCAGCAGTCTCCAGCCTGTACTCTTCTGCTATATATTTCTAAGGGATCCCTAAATTCTTGCTTTGAGGACTGTTTTTTGGAGGAGGCTTTTTCAAATGCTGATTCTAAGGGTGATCTATTTCAGTGTGGAATTACCAATGTTATTAAAATAACATTTTTCATTTATCAGTGATCAGAGAATCATGCCAAAATATCTTAATCTCTTTGAGTTAAACTTCTAAATTAAAAAAAAATTAATTTTCTGAAATCACTGCTCTGAACTGAAGAGGCTGACAGCTTAATGTTGGCTAATTTAAATATTTGTTATAGCCTTAAAAGCAGCAAAAGAGAAATGGTTATATGCTTTACTCAGCATATAATTAAGTGGAAAACTGAGGTTTACACAAGTCAAAGCTACTAAAGCAAATGCCCTGAAATTCAACCATTTCTTCCCATGGCCCTTATTTTAGGATTTCAGTGAGAGAAACATTATACCCGAATTCATGATAAAGCAACATTATTATACTGCAACCTAATTTCCACCATCATTTTCATAGCCTAAAAACAATTACCAAAGTAAACTTAGGAAATCATTCTTGGTAAATAGGGAGAAAAACAAAGCTCAACACTAAAGTATGCAAATAAGTTAAAAGCAAATCCATACTCATTATTGGCTTAAAATGCTACCACCAAATGCTTATTAAAGAGTATACTGCTGCATGGTAGACTAGCTTAAGTAGACTTAACTATCACTTTGCTGAGAAAATGTAATATTGTTAAAGAAAAAAACCCACAAACACAATGGTATTTTTGGCAGAACTACTTGAATGTATTAAGAATTTCAGCCCAGTGAGAGACAAAGGCAAATCCTTAAATGTCACATAGCCACAATATATCTCCTTAAGAGTGGTCTGGGAAAAGGCTATAGTTCTTATAATGCTAAAGGTTAGTGGGAAACTTCCAGAAATAAGCACTTTCCTTTGTAATAAAAGAATAGAGATGCTCATTTCTTTCAATCATGTAACAAAATGCCCCTCAGGAAGCTTATATTCTTCTGGAGAAGACGAGTGAAAAATGAGTTATGGATAATCCTTATAAATTAGGGTCAGTGCTATGAGGGAGGGCCTCAAACAAAAGGAGGGGAAATCTTTAAATGGAGCGGTCAGGAGAGTCTTTTCTGAAAAAGTAACATTAAGCTACAAGAGCAATAAGAAAATGCTTAACCAAGTTCCTCCCACAAAAGAAAGATACACATAGCCAATAGGTGAATGCATTGATACCCATTTTTTAAAAAAGATATTTCTGGAAAGTTGAATGTAAACTTTTTCTTAGGAAAAAAATAAAAACAAAACGGTGAGTATTCCAGAGACCTCATTGCTATTAAATCTAGTTAATACAATGTCTTCCTGTAAAATATTCTGAGTATATGTATGAATATATACATATGAGTATATGAAAATCTGTATATGTTAAAGTACACCTATTTCTAAGCATCACTGACCTTGGTCTAACCAACTGAGAAGATACTTCTCGATCACAGTCTTTGGAACAGAATCATCACCGCAATTACCCTTATCTGGGTCAGTAGAGAACCTGTGACAAACCAGTTTTTTCTGTCTCACATGTCTTAAAAGCTGAACACATCTTTCTAAGTACCCACAAGCATGTTCACACTCATGTGTGTGGTACTCACACTTATCACTGAGTGTGCTCTGTCTAATCAGAGCTGTACAGAATGAAATACCTTCTCCATTTCAGATACTATTACTAGCCTTGCCTTCATCTCCTAAAATCTTTGTTTTTCTCATAGGACGCCTAGTAAAGATATCCAAGTAAAGATATTCAAGTCTGGGGAGCACAAATGCCTTTCTGTTCTGTGACAAGCAACATCTAGAATGGCTGTGCGTCTGTGTATGGAATTCACATTTTATTGAAACAAGCACTGGTCTTTCATAAGAGGGCTGCCTGATTGGTCAGTGGGAAATGGATGGAGTGATGGGAAGAATAGCTGATGAAGAGATAATCCACGGTGGCAACGTGGCCATGCAGGAGAGCAGCACTGGGTGAGTGTATGTATGTGTGTGTGTGTGGGTAGGGTGAGGGAAGAACAGGAAGGGCTTATTTCTGTTGTTGCATTTGAAGTGCGAAAGGGGCCTGCAGTGAACAAACTTCAGATGTGAAGAACAAAAGGCCAGGTTTTCCCCCTACACCATTGCTCTATCTTTTTCTTAATACTGACTAGATGAGGTCTCAAGCTGAAGCTCTACCAAATTCCATTTTGACAGGCTTATATTTATTAGTCAGATTTATCTTCCGGGTATGTAAAGCAAGGCATTCATTACTGTGTTTAAAACAATTCAATGGAGCAATGCTCCCAATCTGTGCTTGGGGAACATTTAATAGCATTTCTTTCTTTACAACCAAATCAAGGTACGTCACTACCATCATTACAGGTCGTGTGTTCACCCAAAATCTTAAATCCTCCAGAAAAAAATAAATAAAAACTTGGGGTTGATAAACATTAATATCACTTAGGTCAATTTAAACATTTCCTCCTATTCCTCTAAATGAATAATTTGGGAAGGAAGGTAGTTCCTAAGCTGATGGTGGATCTGAGGTTGCCAGTTACAGGAGCACTTAAGCGCCCATTGGCACAGCAAGATTCAAAGCCCTGGTAGGCTTCAAAGAGACACTTTTTTTTCTTCTTCTAGAACTCTTTGCTTTCTAGTAAAGCTACAACCACAATGTTCTCTCTCTTAATGCCACCATAAAAAATCAAAACACTTTAAAACAAATTGATGTACTCTTTAATACAGTCATCACATCATCACAGGACCCTTGCACCCTGCGTGGCGACAACCGTAGGGATGCATACCACACATCTCTCTCTTTGTTGCCTGCTTCAATGCTTAGAGAAAAATTGAGAGAGTGTGTGTCTCTCAATTGAGATATGGGCACCTTTGATTGACAAGACCTAATCAGCTTATCTCCACACTAATAAAGTTGGGGCCTGCAGAGCTGGTATATGCCCAGCGCTGAGGGAACTTTTTCCTAGCCAAGTTTCACAGACCAGGTCTCAAGCTCTGCTTCTTGAAACTGGTTCAGATCACTTCTTAATGGGCTGTTTTCATCTTGAGAAACCTCCACAGTCTTCATTCATGATGGCATTAGAGTCAGTTTAGCTGGATGAAATGCCTAAAGTAATGGTTACACGGTAAGTCTATGATAAGTATTTGATAAGTATTTTTGTGTACCCAATCAATAAAATTATCTTTTCCAAGATCCCTGGATGAAGTAAAAAGTAACTTCTGGAAAACTGTGTTTTGTTTTTTTTCCTTTTTAGGCTACTATTTATTAAAGGGATTTCTTTCTTTCTTAAGGATGACAGGATTCTCTCTCCATCACGCAATGAACATATCCCTTTAATAATTTCTGATGTATAATGCTATTGGATGTTCAATTCCTTGGGATGGAGTCTCAATGCTGACACAACTGTAATCTGTCTCCATCACTCTGGTACCTTGTGACACTAGTTTGTTCATATCAGACACCCACCAAATGAGTCCTGATGGATTTGTGGAGAAGAACGTAAGACCAGAAAACACATAAGAACTGGAGTTTGCAGGGTGGGAGGGGGTGCATATATGTTTGTGCATACGCATACACTCACATTTTCTTCTTCAAGTTTACTTGTAGAAGGCCCTTTCAAACCAATTTTCTACATAATTCAAGAACAATGTCTTTGTTCTTATCTGTTTGTAATTACCATGTAAAGGCCAAACTCAGGAACTGAGGTGTAAGTAAAGCTACAAGGGCCAGCTATATAATTATACAATGAAGATCTGGAATAGAAGTCCCTCCTTACATGTGCCAAGGTGAGAGTGAAATACACAAGTGGACACTTTAATCTTAATTTTGGGAAATAGTTATCTAAAATGAGAAATGGCTTCACTGGATAAAGCACGCTTTAGAAAAGAAACTCCAGTAGCAGAGACTTTTTGAAATGATAATTTTCCAAGTATGAGAAAATATGTATTTTTTTTTGTACTACTCACTGATAATGGTCACTAAAACCATTCAGTAATGCTGCTTTCAAACTGCAATATACCTTAAGTATAATATTAACTGCATAAAATGAGACAATTTTAAACATTTCAAAATGAAGTTTTCTACAGATTATAGGAAAGCTTGAGCAAATTTTCATTCAGATTTGTAGCCTTCATGCTGTAATTGCCTTATACAAATCCACTCCAGCCTTATCACTCTATATTATCTTCACTGCTGAACATCGGAAGATAATTTTGCAATAAAATTTAATTTACAGAGCTTATTCTCCACTAATCTCCTAGCAGAGAAAAAATGAAACACGCCAAGGTACACACTCCATGTTATGACTCTAATGGTGTTTTTTATTTCTAGAATGGTAAGATACCAAACATATCAATTTTATCATATTAAAATATTGGCCTATTTTAATTGTCATAACTTAATATCCTAGTAAAGGAAGTAGATCTATTAGGAACATGTATGAAAATAAGCCTCTTCAAGTGATAAAGTTCCCCTGGGGAAAGACTTTCTTTCCATTAGAAAGGAAATAATACAAAAATACAGGGGTAGTAAAGGAATTTTATCCCAAATTATTAATATGCCAGTAGTAGTCAACAATATTTGAGATGTTTAAATAAAAACTATTAAACCAAGTAGCAATACATAGGAACTGGACATCAAAATACAGTTTTCTGCCTAGAATGACAGAATCAGGTCTGTCATCTAAGGCTCATTCCAGCTCTAAAGTTTACAATTTTAAACGTACAAATGTCATATAAACTTTGGAAGAGTAAATTAATAGTACAGGGTCAATTTCCACAGATCATTTAGTCTTTATTTATCATTTATGACCTGGAAACCATTCATCTCCTGAAAAAAAAGAGAAGTTTTTATTTACTTTCTGATAGTGAGGACTCCGTGACAATTAACTAATATCACAAATTGGGGTAAGATAAGCCAATCTTTAGCTTAAAATATAAGCTAAAAAATATTTTAGCATTTTTGCAACTGTGCAAAATACCGAAAGAATCCTTATTAAAATTCAAATTCTTCACCAAAACGGTTATGTAGTTTTTAAAAAGGACTAATGACCATTAATGGATTGAGAAATTAGTGCTTTAGGCCTGGACTGAATGAGACTGCTGCTGCTGCTAAGTCGCTTCAGTCGTGTCTGACTCTGTGCGACCCCATAGACAGCAGCCCACCAGGCTCCTCCATCCCTGAGCTTCTCCAGGCAAGAACACGAATGAGACTAGCACTTTCTAAACCAGATTTAAATCATTCTCCCTGTTTTTAAAGTTATATCATGACAAGGCCAAAGTGATGCTGAATCATTTATGAGGTTTTTAGAGCTGAAATATCAGAGTCATATATGTGCAGACGTATTGTTCTGACATTTGAATTTCAGCAGTAGGCAATTCTGAGACATTTCAAGTTATGCAAAACTTGACATTTCCATGTTAATATACAAAACAATGATGATGTGAAAAGCCACTTCTCTACCAATACTTATAACCTAAACACTTAATAAAACTTTAGAAGTTCAGGCTTTTAAAATTCAAACCCACACAAGTACTTACCTGAAAGCCTTTAATGTTTATCCACATAAAAAGTACATACTGAATATTCGCCTCCATTGATCTTTTACATTTATACATGGAAAGGTAAAAAACATTATTATTTCCTTTTCAGACCACTTATTTCCAATTTAACTTTCTTTTCATTTCTCATATATACATGTCAGAATATTCTTGCCATGAGCTACAGACTATTTAAACTTGTTTCTCAAGTGTTAAAAACTATATTAAATAAAACACAATCACTATTCTGAACAGTGTGACTCTCAGACAGTTGTAATTTTACAAAAAATTAAAATTAACCATTAGAAAACTAAAAACAAAACAAAAAACCCTAAAATGATGACCATATCCAGTGATTATCTCCTTAAACACTAAAACAGAAATATTTTGACATGATGCTATCTTGGCAGAAAAAGACCTTTAAAAAAAAAAACCTGATATAAGTAGGGTAATAATGAAGAACAAAATATATAACATTTTCAAGCTGAAAATTAACAAGCAGATATTGACTTTTCTTTGAGGTCAATAACAGCTCTTATTGATCTGAAAAGTTAATACCTACTAAGGTCAATATACGATCTCAAGGGTCAACGAATCTGGATTCGAACTTCCACTTCCTTTCACATATAAATATTGCTGAAATGGGTACAACTGTGTTTGGAGAAATAAAAAAAATCATCGTTATCACACCAGAATAATCCTAAGAAATAGACTAAGGAAGTTAAAAATACACATGTAGAGATTTAAAAGTCTGTTACTATAGAATTTTCAGCGACCGTGACCTTTAGATATAAATCCTAGTATTACACAATTTGGGCAGTTAAATAAGGAGAAATAAAAATAAGCAAAAACTGTTTTTACAAGTGTTTTGCCTCTTCATGCTATTGATATAAGGAATCTTTCTCTCTCTGTAAATGTATAACATTTGAGAGACTATGATGTGACATAATTTTTCAAGAATGGATTTTAGTCACTTTTAAATATATTGTTTTATATTTATGTTTTATATTTATGTGTTTATAACATACATAATATATATATATGTTTATGTATAAAACATATGTATGTTTTATACTTATATGTTTAATTGTATAATTAAACAGTAACATTCCCCGTGGCCTACAGACCGCGGGGTTGCAAAGAGTTGGACATGACTTAGCAACTAAACAACATTTTAGAAACTTCAGAAGAGGAAAAACTAGGAACCATTTTCATTATCATGCTGCAGCCTGTTGTGTTTTCTTAGACTACACAACAAAAAAATATATTGACTGTTGTTCCAATAAGTAAAATGGTTTCTGCATTCTTACACATCTTAAAGATGGCACAAGGAGGGTAAATCACCCGGACACTGAGACCACGTCCTCATATATACCTAATATTTCTTAGAGTCATGAACTTGAGTAATTTATTAGTCTGATCTTTTCAGTAGCCTAAAAGAAGTTCATACTTTCCTCTTCAGACTTACTAGAAACATCAAGGGAGGAAGAGAAAAGAAACATTTCTAAAGCATTTACTAGTGCCAAAACCTGGGCAAGATGCTTTAATTAGATACAGGTCCTATTATTAACAGTTACTGGAAAGACCAAATTATTGACAGTAGTAATATAAAAGTTAGGCTGAGGCCAGGTCTGCAACAATGACATATTACACTATGGGCAGTCAATAAATATGAAGACCACTGTGACTTCAGTGTACTTGTTTAAAAAAACCCTTCTTTTAGAACAGTTTTAGACTACAGAAAATTTATGATAGAGCTCTCACATACTTAATACCCAGTTTCCCCCATAATTAACATCTTATATTACTGTGGTACATTTGTCACAGTTAATGAACCAATATTGACAATTACTATTTACTAAAGTCCATACTTGGTTCATATTTCCTTAGTTTTTGTCTAACACCCTTAGGCATTTTATCTAATGTTTCGGGACCCCATCCAGAACATCACATTATATATAGTTATCCTGTCTCTAGGTTTCCTGGGTTGCGACAGTTTGCAATGTTCTTTGAGCACATACTTTAGAAACGGGATAAATAAATTTGCTGACTTGTATCTATTGTCACGGAGAAGGCAATGGCACCCCACTCCAGTACTCTTGCTTGGAAATTCCCATGGATGGAGGAGCCTGGTGGGCTGCAGTCCATGGGGTCGCTAAGAGTCGGATACGACTGAGCGACTTCACTTTCACTTTTCACTTTCATCCATTGGAGAAGGAAATGGCAACCTACTCCAATGTTCTTGCCTGGAGAATCCCAGGGACAGGGGAGCCTGGTGGGCTGCCATCTACGGGGTTGCACAGAGTCGGACACGACTGAAGTGACTTAGCAGCATCTATTGTCAACACTTAGATGAAAACACACACAGCAGAATTATCTTTCGTTACAGATCTAAGGAATATAAATTTGAGAAGTGAACAAAGATAAATGCCTGGTAGAAAAGAAAGCAAACAATATTGACTCTTTACTGTGTCTATATAAATAAGAAAATTTCATTTGACACAAATACTAGATTATAATCACTGACCTGACCCAAAAGCCAGCTATTCTTCCATCTCATCCCATTATACTGTTACAACTCAGGGTTTTAACTGATTATGGGGCAGTGAAGTGGGCAAAGAATAAACTGTATGGCAGAGGAGGATAAATTACCCATGCATATTTGTTCTTTCTCTTCTTTACTATAAACTGTGATGACAAAGTGATTGTCCAGTTGGATTCCCAGGTGGTGCTAGTGATAAAGAACCCGCCTGCCAATGGAGATATGAGATGTGGGTTTGATAATTGGGTCAGAAAGATCCCCTACAGGAGGAAATGGCAACCCACTCCAATATTCTTGCTTGGAGAATCCCATGGACAGAGGAGCCTGGCGGGGCTACAGTCCATAGGGTCACAGAGTTGGACATGACTGAAGTGACTGAGCACACTTCTTTATTATATGTTGTGATGAGAAAGTGGTTATCGGGTTGGAAGTCTATTTCTTAGCCCTCTTGTATTTGGTGACATCATTCTACTCATTCTTGCCAGTGGAATATATGCAGCATCAAAGTATGCCAGCTGCCTCCTATGGTGTTTTAAAGTAGGTATGCCTCCTCTGTTCTCTCTTTGCCTTGGCCACTGGCAAAATGTAAAGGCCTCTAAGGCTGGGTGTAGGACAGAGCTACCAAGTGGAAGAGAACTGGAATTCTGACTCGCCACACAGAAGGTCATCTGCTCACAAGGAACAACTGCCCCAGACTATTCCCAGAGTGGAGATAATCTCCACCACATCAAGTTACCCCCATGGCTCAGCAGTAAAGAATCCACCTGCAATGTGGGAGCCACAGGAGATGCAGGTTCGATCCCTGGGCCAGGAAGATCCCCTGGAGAAGAAAATGACAACCCACTCCAGTATTCTTGCAGGAGAATCCCATGGACAGAGGAGCTTGGTGGGCTACAGTCCTTAGTGTCACAAGGAGTTGGACATGAAGCAAGTTAGCATGCACATACATAAAGCCACTGGGGAATTTGAGGTTTATGTTTACTGTTACTATGTAAAGTAGCATAATAATGGAAACTAACCTTTATTGAGCACCTATGATAGACAACATGTGTTCAATCTTTCATACAGTTTACTTTGCTGCTACTGCTACTGCTAAGTCGCTTCAGTTGTGTCTGACTCTGTGCGACCCCACAGACGGCAGCCCACCAGGATCCCCCGTCCCTGGGATTCTCCAGGCAAGAGTACTGGAGTGGGGTGCCATTGCCTTCTCCAATGCATGAAAGTGAAAAGTCAAAGCGAAGTCGCTCAGTCGTGTCCGACTCTTAGCGACCTCATGGACTGCAGTCTATGAGGCTCCTTGGATTTCCCAGGCAAGAGTACTGGAGTGGGGTGCCATTGCCTTCTCAGTTTACTTTATGTAAGTCTTAAAACAACCTCCACAGAGAAGACCTGCAAACACTTTTACATATTAGAAAATGAAGACACGGAAAGGCGAAGGAACTTGCCCAAGGTTTCCCAGTTATAAAGTGGTAGAACCAAGGCTTGAACCTGGGTCTCTCTAGTTACAAAGCTCCATGAACATTTCATTTTGCTTCACTGCAGGTGGAAGACAGGTGATCCAACTTGGTACTTGGATTAAAAATATAATCCCTATGCATTTTACACAGGTAACTTTTTTTTGAATCCTCAAAGGACAGCAAAAATTATACATCTGTTCTTCCTACTCTTTACATGGTAGACACAAAGTTCCAATTTACAAGGGGTGGGTGTGAGATGATTATTTCACTATTTCAAATTTGTTAGTATCTTCCAGATCAAGACAATGTTACACAAAAATCCCAAAGAGAAAGAGCCACTCCACCTTTGTAACCTGCTGATAATCTTATGGTTTTTAATTTGAGTACAGTTCAGCAACTCACGGAGGGCATGAAAGAACTGTTGCTCCACAACTCTGACAGTTAACAAAGGAGAGAACAGAAAGACTGACTTGTTTGCACAACAGTGTGAATTTAAAGAACTATATGGGGTGTGCATTCTATACAAAATCCAAGTAGGAAGAAAAATGAAGCACTGTACCCTGCACACAGCAATAAAAACGAGGGGATTCATTACAGCAAGAAAATTCACAGCTGGCAATACCAGTGAGGCAGTAAGATACCTGGTCCATCTTCATGCCTACCTTTTAGAGTCATAGTGTTTGAAAAAAAAAAGTTTTCTTTTTATATTAACAAAGTCACTCCAGTCAATCTCTTTAACTCAGCTACGTGAAAAATTTGGATGACACTGTAGAAGTCCTACGCATTTCACCGGTGAGAAAAATTGGTAAATCCTTTAAATTTGTATAGCCCGGTTATGACAGAGTTTTGTTTGTTTAAATAATACATTCTAATCACCAACAGGTTTGCACAGAGCACTGAACATTATACCTAATTCACAGATGTACTAATGAGGAAGAGGAAAATGCTAAACCAAATAAAATTTAATAGCCATTCTGGTTCATGAAAATTAATGGCATTTAGGGTGGTGTTCAGGGGATCAGTCTACTTAATTTAAACAAGCAATGCCATTTTAGATAAGTTAATGTATTGATCGATACAATGATGTAATGGATGTAAAAAGACGTACAAAAAGTTGTTTAAAAATTTCAAAGCTGATTATACAACATTATTCCTGATATTAGCATTATTATTTTTAGCACATAATGCAAGGGTGAAAGCATTAAAAACCTCTACAATGCGTTAACTATGAAAATGGACAGATGAATTAGAGAGGTTATTCTGAAATAATAAAAAATTTTGAGGGAAATGCTTTTAAAATAAATGTTATCACTTTCAAGTATACTTATTAACTAAGATGAATGTTAGATATGCCCTATGACACACTCTAGAAATTCTCATAAGCCACGTACTCACCCCAGTGACTTACCCACTTTGCTCATGGCTTACCCACTTACATAGCTCACCTTGTATTTATTCTATATGGCTCATCTATTCTGAGACTTTCCCTGACACTATAAAATAGACTTATTTCCTTTCTCCACCCTGCTTTGAAAACACTAATTATATTTATTATGGGGATTTATAACTATGTATTTTCCAGACAGATATTTTGCCAACATATACCAGCTTATAAAGGAACTTCATATTCTAAATGCCAAGAATTGGGTCAGGGTCTAAATTCCTTCTTGAATTACATAAAATCTATTTTTCCTTTAAGGTGGGTTGATTACCTTCCCTACCTGACTCCCAAATGCATATCTTACTAATACTATTAATTTAAGGCAGCATTTTCCTTGCTATTTCAGAGATCACCTTAGCCCAGTCCAGGTCTAATGAACCCTAACTAATTTCTTAGGGCTTAATAATTGTTTTTGGAATAAAAACAGAGGGTTCCACTGTGATTGCTTCCAGTGCCATGTGTCACAAATAGCATTGAAAATGGAAATCAAGACAATGACCTCAACTTAAAAGGTGTATTTTACGTAGACAAAAATAACCTTTTAATGCGGTACAGGACCTTAGATAATTGATTGTGATGTAATTACCACACGGAGGACAATGTTAGGATTAGCCAACAACAAGCTTATTTTTCCTCCAAAAGGAATAGTCTTCAAAAAGTTTTTTTTCCTTGTCTGGCTTTAGGGTGGTTTATTTCTATCTCTAAATAAATAGATATTTATTTAACTATGACTTAGAATTTATATCTCAAGATGCAAAAGGGCAACACAGTGCCACACATGAATGATGACCCACCATGACAGTCTCTTTGATAATGACTTTACTTGGAAAAACATATTCTTCAATAAAAAATTATTTTTTAATGTTGACTTTGTTCTCTTACGGCAACGCTGGAAAACACTGTAGCCCAACAGGAAATACAGAAGAAAGCTTCAAATATAGAGCACACAAAAAAAGCCATTTTTAAAGCTTATGCCCATCAAGTTTTCCACTTGATATAAGTCGTATACAAAGTCTTAGTCCAATGTGAACCCATGCTGTGAAATTTCTGTAGCACCCACCTCAGAAAATTCTGTTAAATATATAAACACCGCTGAAAAGAAAACTTCTGGGCACTAGAAGTCAGACTCAAAGGGAAAATAAACCTGATTAAAAAAAAAAAAATCCCAAGGAAAGTTATATAAGCACAGTGCAACAAGGTCATAAGCTTAACCGTCCTTCACTGTAATATTTGAAAGTAAATTGGCGTTTTAGCGACCTGCTTTGGTCGTCGTTCTTTTCTCAACTCACAGAGATGCAACAGAATAAGAATGGCTTCACGTGTATCTTACAAACCAACTGGAAAAGTGATAGGCTTTACGGGGTAAGAAACCTTTAAAAAGGAGTATAATACTTTTTAATGGATTAAAAATGAACCCTATGAATGCCCTTGGACCACCTAAGGAGAAGGTTCTCCAAATAGGGTTTAAATGACATCCTTTTCTTGCCACTATGGAGCACACCAGTATCTTAGGGAACCTCACAAAGTAAATTTAAGCACAACTTGAAAATACACTTTAAGAGCTTCACCCCAAATGACAACCTCCTCTGTTCTTTTCAGAGCAGAACCACAGCTTTCTGAGAGGTAAGACTTTAATAGGGTTGTAATTATAAAGTAAGTGATAACTACACATTAAAATGATTCTTTTACCACTGGGTAGACTTTAAAAATAACCATTGGATGTGGTCAAGTAATTCTTCTCAGCATTTTAAAAAATACCTATTCTAGCAGAGATAGCTTTAAGGTTCTGAAAGTACAACCACTTAGTCTATCACTCAAAATGATGAATAGAAAAACATTTTCTAGAGATAACTTTTTCCGTCAGAAAGTTTAATATTTCTAAAGAAAAATCTTTTCTCTAAAATATATATGGCTGGATAAAAGAGATGGTTAATATCAAGCCAACTGTATAATCCCATGTTCGGTAATAATCCCATTTTCCCTTCCTATGTTATAGAACAACACCAAATGTTAACTTGTTATTTCTGCACTGGTTTGGACATGATAGTGCCTTTCTGAATTCCAATCTATGTTGAACAAAATTACTTAACATTAGAAATCTGAATTGGTGTTTAAAGACAGAACATTCTCTACTTAGATGAACTAAGATGGGGCTATCTTGTCTTTCTAGCTTGGCATCTCTGAAGTGACTGACACTCAGTAGAATTCAATGAAAGCTTGTTGAATAAAATGAAATACAACATTTTCCTTCTTTCATATAATACTGCACCACTCTCACTAACAGTACAGAATCAGAAATTTATTTTTGAACTGACTCACAACAGTTCTAAGAGCAAGAAATAAACAGTTAACACATTTTGTGTCTATGTCCCGAGGAATCCTATAAATGACTTATCAGCAAATGGAGTACGGGTGGGAACCAACAACGTTTTTTATGTTTCTTGAGATGTTAGCTCAGTTCCAAGCTGGCTTCTAATTTTGAAAGTAGTTTTAGGCATTATATTTTATTATCATGCATTGTTTTAACTGTTAATCTTTTCTGAAGATGATAATACATTCAAGGATTGATATTCCTGAATCAAATTATTACACTGTACCTAGCATAGTAAACCAGAGAAGGCAATGGCAACCCACTCCAGTACTCTTGCCTGGAAAACCCCATGGACGGAGGAGCCTAGTAGGCTCCAGTCCATGGGGTCACAAAGAGTCGGACACGACTGAGCAACTTCACTTTGACTTTTCACTTTCATGCACTGGAGAAGGAAATGGCAACCCACTCCAGTGTTCTTGCCTGGAGAATCCCAGGGACGGGGAACCCCATAGCTGCCATCTATGGGGTCGCACAGAGTCGGACATGACCGAAGTGACTTAGCAGCAGCAGCAGCAGCATAGTAAACACTCAAAATACTTCTTGAAGAACAAGATGAGGGGGAAACAGGAGAAAAGGGAAGATGAGGAGAAAAAATGATTAATAATAATGAGGAGGAGGAGGTAGAAGAATAAGAAAATGTCAGTAGATATGGAAGAAACTCTTAAAAAATAAAGAAAATGACTGATTTTTGTTTGGTAAAAACCTGGTCTCAATATATACTCCCAACCTGACTAAAATTTCTAAGTGGGTTCCATCAGTTCAGTTCAGTCGCTCAGTCGTGTCTGACTCTTTGCGACCCCATGAATCGCAGCACGCCAGGCCTCCCTGTCCATCACCAACTCCTGGAGTTCACCTAAACTCATGTGCATCGAGTCAGTGATGCCATCCAGCCATCTCATCCTCTGTCGTCCCCTTCTCCTCCTGCCCCCAATCCCTCCCAACATCAGGGTCTTTTCCAATGAGTCAACTCTTCACATAAGGTGGCCAAAGTATTGGAGTTTCAGCCTCAGCATCAGTCCTTCCAATGAACACCCAGGACTGGTCTTCTTTAGGATGGACTGGTTGGATCTCCTTGCAGTCCAAGGGACTCTCAAGAGTCTTCTCCAACACCACAGTTCAAAAGCATCAATTCTTCGGTGCTCAGGTTTCTTCACAGTCCAACTCTCACATCCATACATGACCACTGGAAAAACCATAGCCTTGACTACTTTGTTGGCAAAGTAATACCTCTGCTTTAGTGAGTTGATTAAAATAATATTTTATCAAGAGCCAAAAGTTAGAACATGATAAAGACACAGTATCGTGCTCTATAATCCCCATATAACTTCATGAAAGGCTCTGGTAAATTCTGTCAATAGTTCAGCCAAGATTTTGAGACAATTAACGATATAAAGGAAGGTACTTCATATCTTAAATGCATTTATTTGTTCAGATTCCTTAAATAAGTACCGAACATGAAACATGTTTGATTTTTTTTTTAACGTAAGCTGATACCACTATTGATTGCTTTTCCTGTATGAACTCTTGAAAAAAGACACAAAGTAGAAAAATAAAAGGTCCTGTATATAACTCTCATAAAAATGCTGTTATTTTGAGATTTGTTTTTCAGAAGAAAAAAGTATTCCGTATGTTTCTCTGACTAACTCTATTTGGTCAAATGAATGAAGATTTTGATGAGGTAATCATTTAAGGCAAAAATAACCTGGACATATGTAAAACAGGTCTGTGGAGTTACATTCCTAAAATGAAGAGTATCTGCAGCTTAAAATTAGGTAACTATAACACTGTATTGAAATATTAAAATTGAAGTAAAATCCATATTTTTTAATCAAAAAAAGTACACATTGGGGTAAAAACTTTGGTAAAAACGTACAAACTTCCAGATGAATAAGGTCTGGGGATCTACTGTAAAACACGGTGACTAGAGCTGATAACACTACTGTATAATGGAAATTTGCTAACAGAGTAGAACTTAAATGTTTTCACCAAAGGGGGGAAAAAACAAAGGTAAATGTGTGAGGTGATGAATATATTCCTTAACTAGATGACAGGACTCCTTTTATACACATACACACACATATGCACACACAATCCCATGCGTGCACACACAATCACACACACGCACACAAATGAGAGAGAAAGAAAATCTTCATAGGAAGGAAATGGAACCGCTAAGGAAATTCTCAAATAGAAATGGAGGAATTTTCTGTATTAATCCTACAACATACAAGAGTTGGGTAGACATTTCCTTTATGAAACTAACTTATAAATACATAAAATTGGTATTATCCTTCTTCAGAAAATTCACCTTTGCACTTCCCTAATAAAACAAGATACACAAGAAGTTGTGAAAATTATGCCATTTTTAAAAAAGAATTTTAAGTGGTGTTCAATGTAGGGGAAAATGTACTTGGAGAAAAACAAAGTGGGATAATGTTACTGGATAGGTTACTAGCTATTCTAATTGCCAAGTATTGCCTACTCACATTTTTCTAACTAAGGTAAGATGAATAATTATTACAGCTCGTCTATAAGACAATCAACCTTCACATCTAATACCAACAATATTAACAGATACAATCATATTTATTACCTGTATTTCATGAGTGCAGGTATTAACAATACAAGCTACTTGCCTGAATTTTTGAACATGAGTGTAGTAATACATATACACACAAGGAAATGAGATTCAGTGAGATGACTTACCCAGTTTAAACAGACACAGACTAAAAACTAACACTGAAAACTGGACTTCTAACTCAACTTTAATGTGTGCAGGTATCACTGCTGACCGTGTTCAAATGCAGATTCTGATCCAGTAGGTCTGAGGGGACTCAAGATGTTACATTATCAACTAACACCCAGAGGATATTGATGCTGCCAGTCCCAAGCCCCTCTTTTGAAATGAACCCATTTCCTCGTCAGACTGACACAAAATGAAGCAAAGTGACGACTACGTTTATACTCAAAACCTACCTGAACTGAAGATTTCTAGGAAAAAAAAAAAAGCACACTTTTGTGAGGCAATTCACAAAATTTCTCTACATTATTTTTATTTATGCCTCTTACAAACTCTAGAAAATAGGTACCATCATTTTTATTCCTCAGATAAAATATTATCATAAACTTGGTTTTAAGCTCAGACTTATAATCACAAGTGTCCATTACCACCAGTCTGATGGACCGGCCATTGTGTAAAGCCCTACCAGGTACACGGGCTAGTAAGTTCCCATTTGTTTGGGGGATATCCTTAAGGAAGAATCTGGAAATAAATGACAATTTCCAAGCTCCTTGCTCCTGAATGCCCTTTAATAAGGCTTATAATTTCTCCTGCATTTTCCCCATCTCTCCATTCATTTAAACTAGTTAAAGGACCAAATCTTGGATTATTATAATACGCCTCTGAAATGCCTCCTTGTATCCATTCCCCTGCCACTGTACCCTTACAATCCTTGTCCTCTCTAATTCAGATCAGATCAGGCCATTTGCCCGCTGAGAGCTCTCCAATGGCATCACACTCTATGAGGCAAATTCAGACACCTTTCCAGGCCTTGGGGCCCCAGAGAATCTGCACCCTATGTGGCTCTAACTTAATTGTGTACCACACCCAATGCCCACTTGGCTCCAGCCATACTACTCTTCTTTCTGTTGCCTGAATACCCAAATACCTTCTCATTTCAGAGCCATTGTGCTGACATTGTCTTCTTGGAATCACCGGCTCCAAATCTGCTTGCTGGTGGCATCTTTGTGCAGTCCAAGACTCAGCTAACAAGGCACTTCTCTGGGAGGTCTTTCATGACTAGCTAACCTAAGATAGACTTCACTAGCTATTCCTTCATACCCTGCTTTTCACTTTGCCACCATCAGAAATGATCTTGTCCATTTAGTTATTAATTTTAAACAATGTCTGTTTCATCCTGCTCCCTGTCCCTTCCTGTTTAGCGACCTGAGAACAGGAACATTGGCAGTCTTATTTACTACTGTATCCTCAGCACATACCACACCGTACTCAATAGTTAGTTTTTGAATGAATTGTGTAAAAAGGAACTGAACAGATGTGAGAACATGACATATTCTGACCACAATAGGTCATGTTGAAAATTTAGGTCTGCAGGGCCCATTCATTTTTCAGTGTGGTTTACTGGTGAAGACATGGAATCAGATAGTCTGGTTGTACTATTTCCTAACTTGATTAATAAGTGTGGGCAAATAACTTAATCTCTCTGGATCTTGTTTCCTCATCTTTAAAGTGAGAAAACAGTTTTTACCGCATAGAGCTCTGGTAAGGATTAAAGAGCTAATACAGAGTACTGAGAACAGCATGTGGCTCATATTGAGTGTTCAATGAACAACTGTATTATTTCTACATATGCCCAGTCACTAGTCCAGGGTGGAGAACCTGCAGGGCCCTTGGGGAAGGATGGACCACCTTCATAGCAGGAAGGCTGGCAGAAGCACAGCGTCCTGTTGTAGAGAGATCACTGACCAAATGCGACATCAGAGCTGGGTGGCTTGAAGTGTTGACTGAGAGAAGGGGTGCAGACCTTAAGGCTTGGGTACTGGACGGCTGGTAAATGGTGCAGATCAGTCTTCAAAGATATGAAGAGTATACCTGGTTCCAGAGATGCACTGCCATTTAGGGTATAGGCTGGGAAAACGTGTTAAACTCTGTGTTTACATATTGAAAGGAGAGAGTGAACCCTGCCTTTCTGCCCTTGTATAATGTCTCTTTCAGCCTATTTCTTAATTGTACAGCTTCCATTAGTTTTGTGTCTATTGTAATTCTAGGGTATTTAATTTAAAGAAAAAATAATCATAATTTCACCATTAATGGCAGGTGACCCACAGTTTTAAATACTAATGCCCTGACCTCAAATAAAATAGGTATCTTCATAGCTAAGAGTCATACTTAACTATTAATAGTAGATGAAAAAAGGAAGAGCCACTTTTTATTCAGATTCTAAGACAAGAACTTATAGGAAATGTTAAATTGGATCATGCCAATGGCTCATACAACCACCAGAGTGCTTGGTCTTTGACAGTCACTCCCGAGGAAGTTTTCTAATGAATCTGATAACTGTCCCTGTTGATGTCAGTCTGAGCCTGAGATGTCCAAGCACCTGCTTTTTAGTTCAGTGTCATACATTCTTTGTCCTCTCTCTTCATTTCTAAATGGAGCTATTCAAATAACTTGTAACCTCACCAATTTTCTCAAATAGGAAGAAAGCCACGAAAGAAACTTGTTTGGTACTAAACTCAATAAATATCAAGGTGTAAATGGCACTTAGATATAATCATGTACTTTTGCTCAGACCAAGTACATTCAGGACATGAGTCCTCTGTTCAGTAGCTATTATTAAAGCAATAGTAACTGCCAATTTGACAAAATAACTTTCCAATTTGACAAAATAACTTTTAAAAATGTCACAAATGACTCAAGAATTTTAGGAGATGGATTTTATTATTTACTAGGAAGTTGCTAGAGGTCAAAATAATACGCTTTCTATTCTATTCCACACACACATATATATATAATTAAAAAAACTTTAAAAATGATATTTTCCAATAAAGGTCTTCAAGAAAAGTTTATAGATTTTTGCTGAAATCTTTTGCCAACAATTTTCAGGGATAACCACTTATGCTGATGATAACATAAAAATGATGACCTTTCCACAGCCCTATTTGCTTTCTAAGCACTTGAACATATATGACCTCATCTTAACTTTATAATAACCTTATGGAATATAAGATATACATATAGGATATATCAAATCTTATATCAGGTTTCCATTTGGCAAGTAAAAGAACATGTACATAGAAGCTAAGAATTCTTCAAAGTCACACAGCTGATTAACAGTGGGGCCAGAGAATGGGATTGTTGTCACTTTCTCCAATTCAGTACGTTAGCCAATAATTCCCAGATGTTGTGACTAAGCAAGGCTTCCCTGATAGCTCAGTTGGTAAAGAATCCTCCTGCAATGCAGGAGATCCCGATTTTAAAAAATATTTAAAATGTTTTTTAAATTTTTTACAGTTAAAAACCCCATTGCCAATTTTGTTCATTTTCCAGGTAGAGAAAAAAACTCTCTCTCTATATATATATAGATATATATGACTTCTACCTACTATTTCTATCACATCATCACAAAACTATCCTTTATTTTACCACCCCAAATAGGAAAAACATAATCTGAGAAAATGTGTAGTTCTTTAATAACATTTGTTTGTAAGAAAACCACTAATTTTTACTTTTTCCCCCTCATTTTACTGTGGACTGATGAAAACTCTTGCTGTGGTCTAGGACCAATTCTCAGACCAATACTTGCAAATCATTAAGCTCTTTCCTACTGTTTCAAAGGTCATCATAGCTCTTCCATAACTATGCCTTGCTGCATTTCACAGTCTTTAAGAAGAAACCAATAAGCACTAAAAGTTTTCCCTTTTGAAAGATACTGTTCTTCCACTGATACTGTAACAAAATGATCAGTATAGTAAACTTACAAAACAATCAAAACACAGAGCTGTTGACTGACTGGACATGACCAAGCTGAGGGTTGGCAGTGAAGCAGCAAATGTAGAAGCAACATGGAAACCACCATAATTACTTTCCCCACTTCCCACAAGACAGCAAGAAGGGCAGGAAAAACGTTTTGTGCCTCCTTTCTCATTTCTTCATCCACTTTCACATTCATCCAAGGAAATGAATTATCATGATGACTTCTGTCTAGATGTGTGCCACATATGTGCTTAACTCCACAAAGCCCACCCTGATCCCTCCTCCTAGACTTGGTTTTACAGGCTGTAAGAAGTTCCCAAGTTTATTTATATATATATAATATAATATAACATGTAAATGTCTACTTTTATAAAAGTTTATAGTTAACTTGGGACTTCCCTGGTGGCTCAGACAATAAGGAATCTGCCTGTAATGCAGGGGACCCTCAGACAACAAAGAATCTGACTCAGGCAGTCCTGGAGAAGGGAATTGGCTACCCACTCCAGTATTCTTGCCTGGAGAATTCCATGGACAGAGGAGCCTGGTGGGCTACAGTCCGTGGGAGTCATAGAGTCAGATACAACTAAGCAACTTTTACACACACACACACACACACACCCCCCCCCCCAACAGTTAATTTACCACTGTATTCTACTAAAAAATCCAAGGGCACTGAGGTTGGTTTGCAGGACAACCTTAAAGTGGCATCTTCCATGCTGGCTATATTGATAGTTTAATGTTAGAGCACTCACCAAAAGGAGTTAACTATCAAATCTCAATCTTATAACCTTGATCAATGCATGACCCTCCAGTATCTATGACCTTCTTTGATTATATTCTTCAGCTTTGGGAGGGAGCTACATGAAAGGTGTTGTGAGAGAGAAAAGGCAGTCCAATTAGCCAAATCAAGCCCTGTGATCAGTGTCATAGCAAGAACATCCCCAACCCAACCCAGTCCTGTCTGGAAAGAGGCTCACCAATAGGATGCTTTGACAAAGAAGGTCCTTTAATGTTCAACAGGTATAGTGATACATTCTCCTTTTTAGAAACTCCTTTAATACAAATTTTGATCAAATAACTTTTTTCTATGAAAGGTAAATGCCTATGTATCATCAACTGACCACACATTACTAATAATAGTTATATTTAAATAGTGTTTTATGGTGTATAACACATTTTAACTTATGCCATCATTTCTTAGGAATATTCTGAGACAGGCAATATAATTTCCCTTTTATTGAAGAAGAAACAGACTCAGAGGTTATGTGATTTGCTTGTGCTTAGTTGCTCAGTCGAGTATGACCCTTTGCAACCCCACAGACTGTAGTGCGCCAGGCTCCTCTGTCCATGGGATTTTTCAAGCAAGAATACTGGTTGGGGTTGCCATTTCCTCCTCTAGGAGATCTTCCCAACCCAAGAACTGTAATCACATCTCCTGGCTCTCCTGCATTGGCAGGCAGATTCTCTGCCACTGAGCCACCTGGGAAGCCCATGACTTGCTTAAGGTCACACAAACAAGAGCTTGAACCCAAGGCTGGTCCTTTGACCGCATGTTCAGGGCACTTCTCATTATTAGCAATCTTTGCAAAGACAGTCGAGTCACTTCTTAAGGTAAGCTCAAGGACTAAAAGAAGAAACGAAAACTGGCTTTTATTCCAATCAGGACAGACAGCCAATCTATCAGCAACCTCAGAAAGAAGGGCTGCCCACACTATTAAAAAATCTGGGAGGGTTGATGGTTTTCTTCAGTTTTCTCACCATTACTATAATGCCAATGTCATTTGTGTTCATTCTATCTGATTTCTTAGAATTCATCATGTAAGTAAGCCAATATAACATAGCCATGAATTAGGGGCAAGGGAGAACACTGGCCATTCATAAAAGAAATCACTTGGAATCATTTTCACTATACTTGCTCTTACAAAATGAATATTTTTTGGTAACATTAAACTTTAAAAAAATTAATGGAAATGTTGTCAACCACCTATTTTTGTTGTTCATACACTGGGCAAGAGCTACCCAAAAATACATAAAATAGGTCCTATATAATCTATACTTTGCAAAATAGCTGAATAATAAGAGACTGCTAAGTATAAAGAGGTTAATGGATATTTACTTAGTAGATAAAAATAAACATTATGTGAAACATTAATAATGTAAAAGCATGTCTATTTTAAGTAAACTCATCCTAGAAGCCAAATTAGGGCTGTGTTTTCTGAAATTAATAACTAGTGTTAATTCAAACCAAAAGTTTGGACAGTATTAACTAACACTTATAGTCCCATTATCATGGCTTTCTTTTTCTCCATATCTGATTACAGGCTCTGCTCATGATTTGAAACAACAATAAAAACAAAACAGGGCCGTTAGGAATCATTTCCTAATGACTTCCTAATCATTTCCACCAGGACAGACAAGTACTGTAAACTTGGTGTTGGTACTTCTTTGCCCCTAGTTCACATCATTTAGACTGATTAAAATGTTAATTTTTACATATGTGAATAATCGCAAAGCAGCAAACAACTGGAGACAGCACGGTGCGCCAGCAATCATTGCGGGTGGGTAAGCTGACAACATGTAACCACATATTAAGACAAATGTAGAATTTAGACAAAGTATTCCATCTCTTTTCAGATGTATACTTTTAAACCTCAGGAACTGTTTTCAGTAGATGTCATGCCTTTTAACTTGAAAAAAGATAAGCGCAAATAAGCTCCCAATTGTCTCCCCAATATGTAAACCACATCTCGGGCTGCTGTCTCTGCTACTCCTTTGAAGTTTCCCTGAAATGTCATGTGTTGTGAAGACTGCTGTGCATAAGCAAGACAATTTGCTCACTCTCAGAATTCTTACCGGTTTCCACTGCTATTTGGTATCCAGCCTCTAGTCTCCGAGATGACCTTTCCAGCCTCTCTGTGTTATCGAGCAGATGTGCCCTCTGAAAAAGAAAAAGGGAAAAAAAATCAGACGACCGTCTACAATGTTCTTTTTTTTGCCTTAAAAAAAATAATGCTGTTGTATGCCCTAACATTTCGGGGGGAGGGTGGATCACAATCCATTATAGATAATTTTTAGCCAATCTTCCTTTATACAAACCACTACAATGAACCGATGTTCAATCAATCAATTGTGTATGGACCATCCAGTTTTTGTTGTTTTGTTTTAGAAGGCAGACTCACATTGTACATGGCCACAGTGAATCTTACTCCAAAACACTGAGAAATGTACAAAGACCAGAACCAACTGGATCTTTCCTGTTGCAGCAGAAGTAGCTTTATGAGTTATTTGCATGGATTGATGATCCCTATTTTGTATTTATTTTTTACAAAATGCAATCATGAAAAAAAAAAAACTCACTAGTTCCTTTGGTTCCTAAAGAATTAAAAAATTTTTAATATTCTTAAAGAATGCCCCCTAATTTTCAATGTGCAGCAAGACGCCATATAGAACAACATATGCTACTAAAACAGAATACTAAACAGCAATTCTAGTTCTAAGACCACTCAGGACAACCACTAAGAAACAAGAGACACATGTTCCTCCATGCACACAGATGTACAAAATTGTGGATTTATTCCCAAATATCCCCAGATATATGGCACTATACTGAAAGTGAATTTCTGACACAGTGTTTTAGACTAAGAACTAAAATGATAATAATAATATACATTATTTTATATTATGTCTGATGGGGGAAATTAGAAGATTTTCCCCAAATCCTCAGCTTCTGAACTTTCTTTTCTACATTGAGGCTGATCTTTTTAAAAGCATAACAATCATACACTTGATCATATTCAGACTGACAAATACATTTATAAGCTAATCATGGCTGTGAATGGATAGCAATATGTGCATGCCCTTGGGAGTGTGTGTGTGTGTGTGTGTGTCCATATGTGTGTACTGATGCATGTATGTCTGGATACTTAAAAATACCAAAATATGTGTAACTATATATTTGGGTATATGTACGTGCATGCATGTATTTGTATGAATTAGTACTTTACCCCTTCAAATCAGTTTTGGTATCTGGTCAAAAAGAAAGAAAAAAATGCAACCATAACTCCAAGTTTGTGTTGTTGACAGATGTCATTTAAAATCGAAGAAATGCTTTCTAATAATAAAAAAAAAAGGAGGTGCCACACATATTATCTGAGTGGCTGTCGAGCGAAACGATCCACCTTGCTCTAATGAGCCCCCATGGATCTTGGAGATGCAAGCTGTATTGACATGCACACTTAAGCTAATACACCTAGACCAGTGCCTCCAAGCTCTAGCAGCCAGGGATGCTGACAGAATATCTCGCTTCCATCTTCAAAGAAAGGAAGTGATTAGTATGTTATCATTACCATTCAAAACGTGATTTCCTTATTCCCTCCCGGCATAGGTGACACATCTGAGATGCGGCCAGACGTTGGAGGCAGCTAAAGCCACATCAAAGCTTTCCTTGAAAAAAATTTTTTGGGGGGAGTGCTGGGGGGAGTGGGGGGAAGAATCATTAAAACAATGCATTTAGAACAGAGAGATAGGACCTGATGTGAAGGTCAGGAAAGCTGCAACAACAGTCTATAGTAATTAATAGAGTCGTCTACTACACAGTGGAGAAATTAAGAGAAAAACTGCCCCTCCCTCTGCAAAAAAAAAAAAAGCACTAAATAAATAAAAGGGAGGAAGGAAAGCATATATCATAAAAATGTAAAATCAGTAGTCTGTAATTGAGAAAAGGAAAAGCAAGGGGAGCTTTATGTGTTTGGCACTAATGACTATTTTTAAATAAATTTAACACTTTACTCAGCTTGTCAAAAATTAGGAATAAGAAAAGCTTTCTTATTCCTAATTCTCACTACATGAAGGTTTTGGGAGGGGGAATTGCTCTTCCCTTCTTTGAATATTGTTTTCTAACTTAACAAAGGACTTGATTTTTCAAATAGGTGATTCTCTAAAAAGATATCAGCATTGTGGCATCAAGAATAAATGTGAATTTTATTCAAGAATTCAGATCAAAGATTTTGGTTCATTTTCATATTGGGTGAAATCCCTAAACTAAAAGAAAATATTTAGCTACTGCAGATTTAGAGAAATCAAAGTTCAATACTGAAAATGGAGAGTTTAATTATACAATAATAAAAATGTAGGAAACAAAGTATTTAAACATAGAATGATTTCTGAGATTCCATGAATGGGAGCCAAATTAGCTTATCGAGTATATGGCTTTGTAATGGAAAGCAAAACTGCTAAGACAACTTTTTCATTAAAAAAAAAAAAAAGGGTCTATTCCCAAATAATGTCAGTAACTCTTCTGCAGGACAGTTCAATTTTATCAGAGCAAATCTGCACACAAGAGGACTATCAGTTTACCAGCAGCTTTCCAGCAGGACCTCACTTTGTATTTTGGAACCTCTTCACTTAAGTCAAGCTAAAATCAAGTTCTTGTAACAGCTGTGCTATTTACATTGTTCCCTTAGTTGTACATTGCCCTGGTCTCTGAAAATGAAAGGAAATACAGTACAGTAGCAGCTGATGCTTTCAACTTGCCCCCACACTCCATCCCAAACTCATTCTCTCACCCTCTTCTCAGCCCTTTTCAAAGCAGGTAAGTGAAGCTGTGCTGGAGCTTCAGACACAGCTCAACTTGTGTGAGGAGCTGTGCAACGTGGAGAGCTGGAGACGCAGGATTCAAACAGAGAGCTCAGCACAGGCAACAGCGGTTCAGCTCCCTGTGCGTTATCAGCCCGATTTCAAGCATGCTCTCTTCTCAGAAAGGAGCCCAAAAAGAGAGCCCCAAAAAAGAGCATCTTGAGGACTGGATGGGGCATACTTTGTTTCCAAATAGTATGAAACATTCTATTTTGAAGCAGAGGAGTGTTTGTCTTCTTAGGATAGATACAAGAAGGAAATCAGTGTTTGATTCCTCTGAGCATCCTGCCTGAGAAACAATGACTTCAGAGCAGACTATATACCATTACTGTCATCACTGTAACCTAGTCTATAAATATCAATGCTGCATCCATATCACAGACTGTTAAGAGAATATTTCAGAGTATATTATTCTGTTAGTTGAGTGATCTAATTCTTCCAAGTACAATTCCATTTCGGGTTATAGTGTTGGTAACGTGCATTCCAGAAGCATAACTGATAAAACTGTTGCTATAGCCACAGCAAAGGAATTAAAAGTCATAAAATGATGATGAAACGTATTTTAAAAGAAATGCAGATGTGACGTTTTCAGCTTACAGAATTAAGATTTCTAAGTTCACACAATTCAGCTTAAAACTAAATCTGTCAACGATGCTGATGGTACTAAGGCACAAGGCCTTGTTACTTATAATCATTGCTAAGTTCAAGGCCAAGAGCTTCATGTAGTTTCTCCACAGTCTATAGTAGGTTGCATTAATATTTGAAAATTCAAATTCTTCACCTAAGCCTGAGCATATGCAAATACATACACGAAGACTGTCTTGCAGAAGAATAATGTTGACGTATCACTCACCTCAAGAATAATCTTATACATCAAAACTACGATTTATAATACTTTTTTAATATATACATCTGCTTCCATGCAGGGAAGATTAAAAAAAAAAACACAAAAAGGTTGGGGGGTGAGGGTTTTGTGTATTTTCACCCTTCATTTTATATATCATTATTACTTTTACTGAGAAGGCATCACAGATGCATCTTAAATCAGAAGAGTTGTTGAAAACCACTCTCTACAAACCTCTAAATTAGCATTCATATCACCTAGAGAATGATGACATATCAATTAAAAAAAAAAAAAACTTCCAGGAAAAATCTCAAACAACACAGCCAACCTAAAGTTGAAAATAATTCATAGTACTCTGCTTATTATAAGCAATTAGATAATTTTTAAATTGCAATATAGATCATTATTTGATGTCCTAATGTAAAAGTAACTAAATTCAATCTCACTAAGTAAAAACTATGACTACTCTATTTCTGAAAAGAGTAGCAGCGCATATTTGATAAGTATGGTCTAATTTTAAAAAATATTTAGAATCATTTGGCATCCCTCAGGCATACAGGGATAAAATTATCAACGCTGTTATAAACATTTGCTGGGCCACAAAAAAAAGTCTGGAGCTGTATTATGAAGCAGGCTAGCAAACTCAGAAAAATAAGAACTCACTTGGGCACTATTTCCTACAAAAAACAAAGTGTTTAACACTCAGGAGAGGCTTGGCTATTCTTAGGGATCTGTGTACATAGACTAGAGTATTTATAACATACGTGTGTTTCCCTAAAAGGATAATAGGCTCATGGTATCTAATGTTGAACTAAGAATTTTGGTTGAAGGAAAGGAGTTAGTTTAAAAACAGTTTTCAGTAAATTCAGAATGTCAGAAAAAAAATTATTCCTGTTGACTTCTTTGAGAAACCAATGCAAACAAAACAAAACTGAAGTCAGTCTACATGAAAACTACACTTGAGTATAGCTTCAAGCTATTCCTTTCTTTTTCCTCCCTTTTTTGGTCTTTAAAATATTAATTTTCTTCCAAAGCTAGAAAACAACAATAATCACTGTGATAAACATGATTAGGGTGTACTTGTTTGTTTTTTTTTTAAGATAGCAGAGAACATTTCTAGCAATATAGTCAATGCTTTTAATATGCACAGCTTTTCCTAGAAAAATGAACCCAACGGTTTTCCTTCAGATTTAGATACTCAATTTTATAGGGAAAAGCAGAATTAAAAAACAAAAAGAAGCAAGCTAGGAAGTACTCACCTCTTCACGTAATTTTATCAACTGCAACATGAATGCACAAAAAAAAAAAAAAAAAAAGATAAAAAGGAAAGAAATGGCAGGAAAGAAAGATCAGTGGTGTGACAGGATACAGAATTAACATTGACAATTTATCTGTTTACATGTTTAGCATTTAAAAATCACAGACAAACACATTAAAAGAACCTAAACATAGACTACATGCAGAGTTTTTTGAACGAATAAAGATCACTTTCTCACACTGTCACATTAAACAAAGAGAATAGTGTGAAATTCTCTTTTAAAGTACATCTAAGACACCATCATGAAATAAAGGGGAACGACTTCATAGAAGTCTATATTATAAAGAAAGAAAACAAGTTTACTGTTCCTCTCTTCTAAGAATGTACCACTGAAGAGGTTTTGTATATACAAGTTTTCAGGATGTTTCTCTATTTTGAATCTTGACAACTGCTTTCAGATTTTTACCTCCAAATGAAAATGATTAATAGCTCATGCTTTTGTCCCAGTAAGTATTTTAAAACAACAAACTGGTATGTTAATATCATACTTGTACCCATTCTAGTAACAGGATCACCTCTGGAAGTAAGATGATTTTAATTGGGAATAAAGCATGCCAGGAGAGATAATATTTAGGACATAAAGTATTTCACAATCCTTAGCAATACTGTGTATATCAGAGTTGATTCCCAAGGTTTCGTTTTGCTGAAGAGGCTACTGTAATCATAAGGTGTTTTAATTTTTGAAGTTTCTTCACTTATCAGTTTTCTTCATCTTGTAAACCAGGTCATTTCAAAGCAATGAACTCACTAACTTCATTTGTACCGTAATTTGTTTTCACCAAAGTCAAACTTCAAGCCACTCTTTACCCGTTAGTAAACTCTTTTGTGATAACATTTTGATTCTTCTCTGTAGAATATTTGTCTTAAATTTTACAGATAAAACGTTGTTTTACTCTTTAGAAACTAGAAAACGGATATAACCATATGTCTGGTTCCCTGGGTGTATGTGATAGTATTGTATTCTAACCCACAAATATTGGGGAGTTGAGGTGTCTTTCAGTTTCTACAATGAATAGAAAAGAAACCAATGTTGATGAGACTATAAACCATATTCTAGGTCTGAAACTTGCACCCTCAGCAATTCAGGTCTACAACTGATAATTTTTAAGCATCTAAATATCTGTAACATCTGTTACAACACTTGACATAAGCAGGCCAATAAATTAAACTATTGCTTTGGGAGAAACATGCCATGAACTGCTCACTATAAGTCTTTCTAAAAGTATCATGTTTACTATAGCCCAGTTCTCAAAGCTTAAAGCTATTTTTGTCTCCAATTCAAGGAAAACCATATGCATTCCAGCTTAGTCTTGTTATTCCATTTGTTATTTGAAAAGTATTTCAAGTACAAAAGAATGAGATTTCAAACCAGTGATGAATCTTAGAAAAAGGATACAGAATCTATTACATAAGGTCTCACACTGCATTTAGTGAAAAAGAAACTTTTTCTACCTTTCAAAAATACATATGAAGTTGTCATTGCTTGTAATTAACACAATCATTATCTCAGCAACCACTGAGTGTGTAAGTCAATCATCTCATCATTTCACGGGAAAAAAAGTTACAATTCTTCCCTAGAAGAAGTAAAATTCTAAACTAAAATACGTGGCCTATCATATATCGGAATCTTTCTCTTTGCTATCGGAACATCATGGGAGAAAAAGGGCAAACATTAATTCTCAGAAAAAGCTGATCTGGGATTGATCGCACAGCTATTTTTTCTTTTTTCTTTCTGGGGGCACCATTCTTCAGTTGACTATGATACTTAAAGGGCCAAAGTTTAAAACTACTCTTCAGCAATGGAGACCATTTGGGCATGCCACCCTGCCATAATCAATGAGTGTTTAAAAATGCTACCCATTTGTTTTTTCAATAGGTTCCAAACAAAAAACGTTCTATCTTGTTTGTGCTGCATGGCTGCATCCAAGCTTTACACCGGATTTGTAGCTAAGCTAGGTAATGGGAGGGGTTTTAATCTTTATCTTTTTTTTTTTTTTAGTTAGTCTGAGAGTTTTCACACAAGTAAACAAAAGATGGCCTGTTTTTGAAAATTAACAATGCTTAGACTAGGCTGAAAGTAGTGATTTCGTATTTTTTCGATTCGCATTTTATCGAGTTTCTATTTCCGTCACAGGCGACATGAAAGTGTGCCATGCCACCGTGTTGAGTTATGATAATCAACATCTTTTTTGAAACAAAGATTTCTGCACCCCCTCCCCCACCATGCAGAATTTGATACAAGAGGTAATCTGTTCCTTTGTGGGCTGAAAAAATCTGGTTTACGCTGGTTTGAACCAGTGGAATCTCTTGTGGTTAAGCCTTCTGCTGTGACTAAAATCAAAACTGCACTGCAGAGCATGTGAGGGTTCGTGCGCGCGCGCCTCTGTGTGTGAGGGGCATCACGTGACCACCAGAACTACCGAATTTTTTTTTTTTAAAGCTGATAACGCGACTGCCGTCTCTGTCCGCATACAGATAACGAATAAATGCTGAACTCTATTAAACGCCCTTTACACATTATCGTGGGTCGAACACACAATTTTCTGAACTTATGATGACAGTCTATTTATTTTGCTATAAACCCTCAGCACGTAACGAACAGATTCGTGCCTGGTAATGATCTGCTCTGCCAGGGCTATATGAAATGATACCGGCCTTCTTTAGATCTTGGGGAATTAAATTGACCGACTTCACCCCCTGGTCTGTAGCTGAAGTTTGACACACTTTATGCACAGCAAGCCCAAATCGGAACTTAAGAGAACATCGCATTAAAAAATTAAGCAAATCATATCTGCTGAATATTGCTTTACCACAAAAATTTCCTCACGTTTAGACATACCCTACTCTTTATATATATATTTTTGAACCTTCTATCTGGGATTTACTCAAATTTCATTTACTCAGGTTTATTCACTGATCAATATAATTTTGCATATGGAAACTGAGACACTATTAGGTTTCAGAAGTAGAGCTTGGAACATTTGTCCCATTATTATACTCTACTGTGAAGGGGATTTAATTCTGTATGAATTTTTTTTTTTTCCTTTCCTAAGAATCGTTTTCATGAAACTAAATCGAGTTAACAATTATTAAAGTTTCCACTCTAAATACAGCATCACTACATTTCAAGAACAAGCTCTTAGAAAATATTAAGATGCTGTCATATGCAATGGAAAATTTGATTTGTTAAAAGAACAAAATGATAATGCCCAAGACAACTAACAGTTCATGGAAAGACCCAACAATATTTGAACATGCCAAATAGGTAATTTTGCCTCTTCTCTGTAAATCAAGGATGAGCTATACTTGATTGCATGAAATAGATGTAATAGAAATGAATTTATACAAAGCAATTAGTTTGGAATTAAATAAAAATGTGTACTGCATGGAGAACATTAAAAATGCATTTGAAAATTCTTAATTTTTGAAATTTTAACAATTCTAATGGCAAAATGTTTACATATACAAGAGTAAATTAATATACTGTATAGTTAATTGGAAGATCATAATTATGTGTATCAACGGCCAAGTTTTAGATGCCTAAAAAATGCATTATAAACTGGCAGACTGAGAAATAAGAACTAAGGTATTCATATTTGTCTAAATCTACAAAGAAGTCACTATAGGGAAGATGTGGATATTGCATTGAAAATAACTAAATAGCACTTAGTTCATTTGTCTATTTACAACCTTTGCTACTAATTATTTTATCATTTTTTTCTGACCTATACTTTAAAAAAACTGAGATATAGCCCAACTTTAGTTAAACAAATATTGCCACCTTTGGTCTCATTTTTCACTTCTCAGTTTTCCCTGTATTGTTAAAAATTTACCATAAATATGACATGGCCAAGAAGTTCTGAAAAATCAATTTCTCAATAATTAGGCTGAAAATAAACGTATCTGTGTGCAGAAAATATTTTCTTCTCTAATGTACTAGGTGAGCTTCTCTAATTTACTGGCAAGGTGATCCTAGCCAGAAAAAGCTATCTTCTCAGCCACTGAGCTACAAAAATTAAAATGAAAAGCCAAATCTTTTCTTCCTTTAAAGAAAAAGTTTCTGTTTTGATTTCATAGTCTGAATGAATACTGTGGCAGAATAGTTATTCTCAAGTGGCCATGCCAAGTTAAGGATGTATTATATAGTTTTAGGGATTTTAATTCCTATATATTATGACAAAGAGCCCCAAAACAAAACATAAAGGCTTCATTATGATATGGAAATTGTGCTACTTTGGTAACAAAATATCCTAAAAGTTATATGTTGTCTCTTTGAACTTTCAGATCTGATTCAAATTTTAGCCTGAAAAGTTCACATAAGTAATAATCTAACAGTTCCACAGTCTCATGACTATAATTCATCACACTCTATTTATTGAAGTGACAGCTCCTTACAACTAAACTTCAGGCTCTCCAAGCACTTTCAGAATTTGTAAGCTTGATTTATACAAGTCCAGGGGAAATCTCTGAGTTATCACTTTAAAGTGACAGGAATATAATTTGAAAAATTCAGAAAATATGAACTCAATCTATTTTTGTGGAATATTTTTCTTTAGGCATTAAAAAAAAAAGTCCTCCTTATACGTTCGTAAGGCAAATGTTCTAGGCACATAAAATGTCCATTAAGAGAAGAGAACATGCTTTAAAAAAAAAAAAGATCCCTGTCATAGTACTACAGCATCCATTACAATAAAGGAGTTTGAGTTAGACAGAAACACCCTCTTCTCTTCTATTTCCTCTATATTAGGCAGCAGTTTCAAATGAGGTAAAGATCTATAGCTCTTTAAAGAACTGTCACAGAGATTCACTTTTTTTTTTTAACACATTCACTTTTTTTTTTAAGACAGTGCTTTTTTTTTTTGCAGTAAAGATGGAAAATAAACTATGATTAATTCACTCAAGAGGAATGAGCACTCTAAATCGCACTTAAAATAGGAAAAACATTTTTTCTGCTCTCATCCTCACATTATTTAATCTATTATGAGTAAAACTCCTTTATCACATCATGCTTTTGTGTTTGATGTGCTCCTTATTTTTTTTTCCCTTAGCTATTCTCACATTTCAATCAGGGAAGCTGAAATCCCAAGTCAAATCTTAAACGTGTTTACATGTCTGAACTGAAGCTGATAACATCCAACTAGTGGAGGAGCTGAAATCTTTCCAAAAACAAACACAGGACTTCTCAGTGATTCTTCTTCCTTTCTGGGGGTGGGCAGATGGGGGCCTTTCCATCACATGAGCAACACCCCTGTTTACAATATTCACATTTAGTGGATAGTATTATAGTTTCAGCATATATAGATGTACACTCTATCTACAAGGGTAAACACTATTATGCAGTTTTTATGATGCATATCAATACATTATGTTCAGCAGCTCATTAAAATTTTGGTTTACCCAATGAATGATTTATATTCATTTTTATTTAGAGTAGAGGCTTCTTCTAGACTTGCCAAAGTAACGTTAATAAACACGTTCAGGTCTTGCTTCTGAAGTTCCCTATCATTTATTTTCTTTAAAAGTGTCAAAGAGAATCAGTCACTCGGGCTGTTTGAGACATTTTTTTAAATTCATCTCTACTCTGAGGTTCTTGAAACATTTTTTAAAGTCATATATATTATCTACATGAATTAATGAAATCGGCAGTATTAATTCAAAGAAAGAAGTGGGACACTAATTAGACTCATGACACTACTGTGTGATCCAATGAGAGCTGACAGCCAAGTTGCAAGGCCTCTTGAAGAAGAAACCGTGTCTTATTTTTTTGCCTATCCGGATCTTAAACTGCGAAAAGACTTTTCCCATTACTACTCCTACAACTATTATCATCATCATTATCATTACCTGACAAGGGCAGCACCTCTATGTGAGTATCCAATTTCCACACTGGGGCTTCCAATTTGCATTTTGGTGAATGTATTTTTAAGAAGGTACACAATAGGAGCCTGAGCTGCCCAGTCGAATTTTGAAAGCTTACTTTCATTTGTTTTGCTGCGAGTGTTGATTTAATTATACTGCATTATTATCAAAGCTGCATTATGTACTTTTTTATTCCTTTTACATGTGTTGGAGGTGAGGACCTTGGCTTTGTCCACAAACAGTGTGTTTCAAGTTATTCCTTAAGTACTAAATAATAAAGAAAAGAGAAGAAAAGATTTTTTTAAAAGATAGCAGACAGTGATCACAAGGTAAAGGGTTAAATGTAAGATCTCCAAGAAACATTTTGAAGTTGATTAAGACTCCAGCTTTGCATTAAACAGTATCGCTTCCACATGAGTTGTTGCTAATACTGTTACAGAGCAGCTTGAGAGCCCAGTGTGCCAGTGACCTCCTTCACCCTCCAGCCACCCACTGGGCCTTCCTGATTAGCATTCTACCTGGTTCTCTGAGGAATTCCCATCATCCCCTAGGAGCTCATTCCGTACTTCGTCACTGTAGGCGATCCGTGACCTTTTCTATAAAACAAAACAGAAAGGGAGAGAGCAAGATGAACGTTAGAAAGTAAAGGCTTCCAAGCATTATTGGTATCAAGACTGATCATCTCAAACCTCGAGAGCCCCCTAATGGAAACCTATTTGCTCAAATCTGCAAACCAAAGTTGTGCAAAGTTCTTGAACTTGAGGAGTTTAATGTAAATTATAAGTTTTTTCAAATGCCAGTAATGGATGAAAACTCTGCATTGTGTGAGTACTCTTAATATTGACAAACGGATCAGAACTGATATGTTATTCCATGCAGTCATTCAGATCAGACCACGAAGCTGAAAGAAATACAGCTATTTTGCTGTATATCTGCCACACTCACCAGATGCAGTTAAAACAAGAGTATATAGGGTCTTTAATACTGTGGCAGAAAATGGACTCTACAATATAGATCTTTTAAAATCTCTAATTCTAGGATAATATTATATCTCCAGCTATATACTGGGATGCCTGGAAAATAGCATATCCCCATTTCCTTCATTATTGTGATGTTACTAAGCAGAAAGAGATGGAATGTAAAAGCCCATCCTGTTTCCAGACTCTAATTTAAATGTCTCCTAGTCCTCTATAAAAATGGCCTAAGGAAACGTAGTGGGACTGTGTGTGTGTAAGTGTATCTGGTAAAACAACTTAAATTTCCCAATCCTAGTAAACAAAGGCAAGTAGGCTATGAGTCAACTTTTCACAATTCCAGTAAATAAAGACAAGTAGGCTATGAATCGATTTTTCACACACTGAAATTTTGTTTTACAAGAAATCTACCTTTACCAGTAAATCAGAGGGACATGTCTGCAAGCAATTCATGAATTATCTAAACGTGCACACATTTGGAAAACCTAAAAAGCTCTGGAAATTAGTTGTGAAGCTAGAGTGCCATCCTCAGATCCTACTTCAGCATCACTGTTCCAGACCCAAATATGGATGTACAGGCTACTTTACTGCCTTTTCTGCATCTGAGCTAACTGAGCAAAATCAGCCAATTAAAAAATGGCAGCTGGGAAATAGGAATCTTTTCCCATTTGGGGTCTACAGTTTAGGACTTAAAATTTCTTACCTGTTCAACTGTGATATGAAAAATTATTGTAGTTTAAAAGGACTATCCATAATCCGTGAGAAGAAGTCAACAAGATTTTTAATTAGATTTTTAAACCAGTGAATGAGTAGCAGAGCTTTGCCACATAGAGATCATAGTATTTTAAACATAAAATCCTACATAGTATTTTAAACATAAAATCCTACTATATTGTAACTTAAAAAGAACTTTCGACAAGGAAAACTAATAGATTTTAAATCATTTTAAAGTTTGCCTTTTTCACTTGGGGCTCCCTATCTGAACCCCAAAACACAGAAAATTATTTGTGACTATTCTCAATTCTCCCAAAGATGGGACATGAGAGAGAATTTAGTTCATTACATAGAATAGAAGTCTCAGGGCATAAAGGCTTAACTCTCTGGCAGAATCCTGTTTAAAAGGGCTGAATGGGGTGTAAATAAAAATAAATAAATCTAGACATCCCTTTATTCTTTAAGGAAAACAAAAATCAGTCTTGTGGAATTCTAAAGGTAGCTTTGGTTAAATTGAGACTAGAACCATGTGGTCCTAACTATAGCTCAGTAGTCATTCTACTGCACAAAATTTCCTCACTTTATTACCCTCTGAATACACGCACACAGGAAATAAAAATATATAAAAGTTGCAAAATGTTACAAAGGAGATGGTGGTATCCCCTCCTATTCTAGGTCTCTGCCCCAAGCCCCACTTCCTTGCTATAAATGTGTGTATCATACCTTGGCAAATGTATTAAGTCTGCAAGTAGATAAATGTATTAAATCTGTAAGTAGATAAATGTTGCAGAAAGGACAAAACAGGAGAGGTAGGTCATTAGCCTGAGGTCAGTAATGACATCTATATCAGCTGTCTTAACTATTCAGGAGTGACCCAACTCATTCCTTTTTGAATATGGCAGGCTTCTCACTGCCACAAACAGCAGATATTAGGTTGGTGTCTCTTATTGTATTTACTGAAGCTACTATTAGCTATTTCTACTGACTCTGTAAAGTATTGAAAAATGCTAAATTACAAGGACAGTACACTATGTGGCCTTAGCACATTTCATTCAAGCCAAACCTTTCTTTTGCCCATTTGGGGCTCCTTGCTACAATAGTTTCAAACTATCTAGTAAAAGTATTTTATAGCATTAAAGGAAATGAGAACCTTTTAACAGGCTGTGGTATCAGAGCTGCCTTTTTAATTATTCATTTCATCACTATGGGGGACTAAAACATTCCACACTATGCAAGAATATCATATGGAGATTGTTTTTGTTTTTCCCTTTTTTACCAAAATACCAACAAATTGGCATAGATTGTTCAATTTACACTATATTCTTATTTTGATTTTCTGTACTTCAAAAGAAGAAAATTACAAACATGGATGCCTAAATAACTAATCTTGTTTTGGTTAGAATCCATTGCTTTTAAAAACCAGCAATTAAGAGTGTACAGGCTCAGCAACAGAGGAGCACTTAAGATTTATCCATAGTTGAAGGGTGGGCCCTGTAAATGTCACTCTTTTCCACTGGGATAGTAAAAACTGGTCATTGGGATGACTCTCTGGATGTAATTAAACACATGATATGCTGAGTTTATAAAATTTTCTCTGATAGGACTGACTTCTGTTACAGAATGAAAAGACAACTTATTTCAAATATCAGAAATAGTTCCTCATGAAAATGACACAGCTGATGCTGAAAACTGAATTCTTTACACTTAAGTATCACTTTGAACAAAACATTTTTAAATTTACACTTTGCTTTATTAAGAATTATTTTTAAATTCCTGCCATTGGTCTTTTCTCCTAATTTTTTGTGGTTTGAAATTTTAAGTAAACTGAATTTAATAAACTGTAATTTAGCCTGCAGGATTATCACTAAAATAACTGAACACCCAAAAAGGTTTGTCTGAATGAGAAACTCCTTATTTTATGAAATTTTCCTCCAAAATATCAATAAATTGTTTTTCCTTTTATGGAACTTTTCTGTTAGTATTTTACATTACTAAGTACTATGCCATACTTTAAATTGGAAGATTCAAAGTTAATGAAACTGAAACACCTACTGTATCTTGATCAACTAACTAAAATATTTTTTATTATCAACTGTATAAAATCTGTACTTTAGCCAAATGCAAGCATGAGAATTTGAGCTGGAAATGTCACACATTCAGCTACAGTTTGAAGGAACCCAATTCATAATGCATTTTATAAATAGTTAATGACTTCTATACATAAGCTAACCAGGCAAATCAAGAAATTGTCAACATTTTTAGTCTTAGTTGTCAGTTACTACTGTCTACTGGTGCTTTATATGTGGCTTCAGGAGAAGACAGAAGCTCTCTGCAGTTTGTAATCTATTGCAATTTCAGGTCTGTACCGGAAGGGTGGAAAAGCTTCAGCTGACAATATGTGCCACACACACACACACACACACACACTCTCACATACACAGAGTGTTAAATACAAGGGCATTCCTCACTTTTAGTTGTGTGTCTGTGTAAAGTTTATTCCTTCTAACTTATATATTTGGGTAGACAGAGAAATCTACAGACCATATATGAACCCTAAAAAATATGAAAAATCAACAACTGATTGCTATCCCTAAGACATTAGATGCACAAAATGTCAAGGGGTTATTTTAAACTGATTACAAAAGTGAGTCTGTGGTTAAGAGCGCAAGAAAGCAAAAACTGCCAAGCAGTTTTTTTTACTTGATGAACACGACGTTTGCATACTGATTGGCTGATTTTCTTAAAGCCAAGTTCAAACAGATATACTTGCTCAGTTCTCTCTGGAAATTTGGCTTGAAACAATCTATCTACTTGACCTTAACATTTCCCAACTGAACTGAATGTGTTCCTGGACAGGCACTGCTAAACTAGAAACAAAATGAATTAACTTAGCTTAAACTAATTAAGAACTGTGATCTGTGGTACCGCCTCCTGGATGAATCTACACTAGAAACAGGGTATACGGAACCAGAATGAGGATTTCTAGCACTCACCACTAGCATAAGCATAACAATGAAGTTGGTTTATTACTAGAGCGTATATGAGAATTTAATTTCCATGGCGTGCACATGGCAAAGCAATTGCTTAAATTGCCTCACCTGGGAATTTAATACAATGTTATCATCAGACCAGCCACATTGTAAATAGATTTATAATGCTTTCCATGTGCTGCACTCTGTTGCATATGAATTAAGTAATGATCTGGTATTACAATAAAATCAGCTAGTTCCCACACCTGGCAGACAGGATATTTCACTAAATTAATACCCAAACAGCTACATCACAAGGCATGGGAGAGGAAACAATCTCTAAGGCATTGGACGTGAGTCTAACGTGGGAGGTAAACACTCCATGGTTATGTAAAATGTTACTGTGTTGAATGGGCCGCTCAAGACAATCTGTTTCTAACATCTGTATTACGGAATTAAGACTTTCTCAGTTCCATTCAATTTTGGCCTGATTTTCTTCATTCAGTACTTTAATTACTAATCAGCAGTCCACAATGTTCACAAACACTAAGAAAGCCCTTTATTCTAATCTATGTGCTGCAGACAGCCAAATAATTGATACAAAGTGTACTATGGTTTTGGTAAGTAATGAAAGAACAGCTTGTCCTACTTCCTAATCAAATTGGTCTATAGAAGAAATGGTTAATAGATTTCTCCATAGGTCTAAAACAAATTACCCAGTCTGGCCAGACTTTTCCATTGCTTCTACCATGTCTTTCGGTTTCCCTATATTTAATAATGCCCCAGGTTACCAGGTGATACACCTATTAAAAACTGTTATGCTTTCATAGCCAAAGAATTTAACTGCTCTAAAGAATTTAACTGCTCCTGTTATAATTAACACTTTGGGATAGCTATAGAATACCATGAAATTATATTTATTAGTTAGTCATATAATCGCTGGCACTCATTTCTTACCTAATTTTATCTGGTTCTAATTAAATAACATCATACTTCCATAATGCCCAGATGGCATTTTCTAAAATGCATCTATCTCTGGCACAAGGCATTGCATTTCCAACCTCCCTTCTATTTCTCCACTGGCAATTTCAGCCTTTCATCCTCACTCCACTCAGGACTTAAAAAGGCTCATCAATCCAGGGCAGGAAACTTACATTTTGGAGGAAAAAAATAGAAAGAAATCTGTGAAATTCTGTTTATTACATCGCTCTCCATGCTGTACTAATTTTTAGCAAAAAAACAATTTAAGATTAAAATGTATCATACTGGGGATTCCCTCGTCCAGTGGTTAGAACTCTGTGCTTTGACTGACGAGTGTACAGGTTCAACCCCTGATCAAGGGGACTAAGATCCCACAAACTACACAGTGTGGCCAAAAATAAAAAATAAATGAAAATAAATTATAATAATAATGCTCTTAAAAATATCATACTAAATAATACAGATAAAGGTAAAGTCAACTGTTAGGCAAATGTTTCATCCTTGGAAAACTCTTAAGAGGACAAAGCACAGGGCACTGAATGAAAAGAACAGAAATGATATCTCAGTATGTGATCTTGGTCAAATGAAGTTTTCTGAGTATCAGTTTCCTCAATCTCTAAAAAACTGGTAACAATACTTATTTCCCAGGACTTTTGTGAGGATTTAAATATTATAAACAAATGGAAACCTACCATAATACCTTGAATGTGATAACATTACAAAGGATATTTAACTAAATATTTGTTCATAATATTGGAAAGGATGCAATAAAACCAGTACACATACATGACTGAGGGTCTAAATTAGTGCATTCTTCCTTAAAAATGATTTGCCAATATATACCAAAATTTGCTTTTAAAACTCATATTATTTAATCCAGTAATTATAATTCTACTACATTATTTTGCCCAACTATCTATTTTATGGTGCCACAATTTTTGGACAACTTCCAGTAATAAAAACTTTATTGCATTTCTTTAATGTTATCAGAGAAACTAACTTCCAATCTGTCTCTTCTAAGTAATCACTCCACTAAACATGGCTTGCTCTTGCTCAAGGGACTGTTTAGAGTTAAAGGTGAAGCCCATTTGCTGGAAAGTGCACACGCCACATGTCACCAATACTGTAGTGTTAACAAAGGGAAGGCACACTTTCTATCTATCATAAACTCATGGCCAGTGGACCAGATGCAAGCCGCCAGAGAGGAAATACTAACACACTCTGCTTCCAGCAGTTGGAATAGCAGGTTACCGTGTGAACACTGAGATAACTCATTGTTCTTGAGTATGTAATAAGAGAAAAAAAAGTCCAAGATAAAAAATGTCTTCCTATTATAATCATCCTCATTTACTATTTTTGCTTGTACTTTCAAAACATTTTACATATTTGACATTGATATTTGTGTTCTGACTGTAAATAAGATAAATCATATCATATTTTCTCTTATTTTTTTAAATTTAGCTTTGTTATCATATGTGAGTATTTATTTGCATATGATGAAGTTATATCCATATATATACACTTATAGACTCACACAAACCCATATGCAATCCATATGGAATGACTCTATTTATGTTTCACAGTTCTAGAAGAGACTTTTATTTACACTAGGAACTCTGACCATATTGCTGCTACATCATTTAATGATCTGCAAAACACAGAGCCCAGAAATCATGGAACTGCACTTCTTCATTTCCTCCTCCAGCATTTCTAAACTTACGTCTGAAATTTAAGTTTAACACTAGTGTTTCAAAATGCAACTTGAGTGAGTTAGAATCATGGCCCCACTTGCTTGCATATGCTTATAGTTTACAACTTTGACACTGCTATTGAACAGTGTGTCTGTGTCTTATATCATGTTAGTCTGTCAATCAATAATTAAGTTACTTCATTCAGAAAATCCGCTCATATAGAATGCCCAGATGTTGTTGTCAACATCTGGAATAGTGTAAGTATGCAGTAGAGGAAGTTTAGTTCCTTAAAGTCTTTCTGAATATAAAATAACTACACAGACTATACTTGAAATACTCAAATAAATATCCTATATATTCCCATTGGAAAATGATACTCTGATAAATGAATGCTAGTAACAGGTGCTTTTATTTGCAGTTTTAAAAGAACTACTGAAATAAAATATGAAGATGTACATAATTAATTTGAATCTAGGCTTCCTATGTAATCTACCAGGTGGCACAATGATAAAGAATCCATCTGCCAATGCAGGAGATGCAGGTCTGATCCTTGTGTCAAGAAGAGCCCCTGGAAGAGGAAATGGCAACCCACTTTTTTTATGCCTGGAACCCACTTTTATTTATGCCTGGAAAATACCATGCACGAGGAACCTGGTGGGCTGCAGTTCACAGGATCGCAAAGAGTCAGACACGATTGGGCAACTGAGCGTGCGCGCGCATACACATAATCTGCCCAGCATTAGTAAACAAAAGTGATCCATTCGTTGCAGATCCATCCACAGTCATTATTTCAAGTGATCCAGACACGCAGGAACAAATGATCTTGAGCATTTTGTGTAACTGACACTGAGGTTATCACATAAATGACAGTGTGTGATAGGTGACCAGTGACACGGGGCATCAACTAGACCAGCCTGCAAATGTAGAGATGAGGGGTTTAAGCCAGAAGAACTGTACAAAAAAGATCTTCATGACCCAGATAATCACGATGGTGTGATCACCAACCTAGACCAGACACTCTGGAATGTGAACTCAAGGGGGCCTTAGAAAGCATCACTATGAATAAAGCTAGTGGAGGTGATGGAATTCCAGTGGAGCTATTTTAAATCCTGAAAGATGATGCTGTAAAAATGCTGCACCCAATATGCCAGCAAATCTGGAAAACTCAGCAATGGCCACAGGACTGGGAAAGGTCAGTTTTCATTCCAATCCCAATGAAAGGCAATGCCAAAGAATGCTCAAACTACTGCACAATTGCACTCATCTCACACGCTGGAAAAGTAGTGCTCAAAATTCTCCAAGCCAGGCTTCAACAAAACATGAACCATGAATTTCCAGATGTTCAAGCTGGTTTTTAGAAAAGGCAGAGGAACCAGAGACCAAATTGCCAACATCCTCTGGATCATCGAAAAAGCAACAGAGTTCCAGAAAAATATCTACTTCTGCTTTATTGACTATGCCAAAGCCTTTGACTGTGAGGATCACAACAAACTGTGGAAAGTCCTTAAAGAGATGGGAATACCAGACCACCTGACCTGTCTCTTGAGAAATCTGTATGCAGGTCAGGAAGCAGCAGTTAGAACTGAACATGAAACAACAGACTGGTTCCAAATTGGGAAAGCAGTACATCAAAGCTGTATACTGTCACCCTGCTTATTTAATTTTTATATGCAGAGTACATTGTGAGAAATGCTGAGCTGGATGAAGCACAAGCTGGAAACAATATTGCCAAGGGAAATCTCAATAATCTCAGATATGCAGATGACACCACCCTTATGGCAGAAGAGAAAGAAGAACTAAAGAGCCTCTTGACAAAAGTGAAAAAGTTGGCTTAAAACTCAACATTCAGAAAACTAAGGTCATGGCATCTCATCCCATCACTTCATGGCAAATAGATGGAGAAACAGTGGGAACAGTGACAGACTTTATTTTTTGGGGCTCCAAAATCACTGCAGATGGTGACTGCAGCCATGAAATTAAAAGATGCTTGCTCCTTGGAAGAAAAGTTATAACTAATCTAGACAGCATATTAAAAAACAGAGACATTACTTTGCCAACAAATGTCCGTCTAGTCAAAGCTATGGTTTTTCCAGTAGTCATGTATGGATGTGAGAGCTGGCCTATAAAGAAAGCTGAGCGCTGAAGAATTGAACTGTGCTTTTGAACTGTGGTGTTGGAGAAGACTCTTGAAAGTCCCTTGAACTTCAAGTAGATCCAACCAGTCCATTCTGAAGGAGATCAGCCCTGGATATTCATTGGAAGGAGTGATGCTGAAGCTGAAACTCTAGTACTTGGGCCACCTGATGTGAAGAACTGACTCATTTGAAAAGACTGTAGTGCTGGGAAAGATTGAAGGCAGGAGGAGAAGGGGACGACAGAAGATGAGATAGTTGGATAGCATCACTGACCAACGGACATGAGTTTGAGTAAACTCTGGGAGTTGGCGATGGACAGGGAGGCTTGGTGTGCTGCAATCCATGGGGTTGCAAAGAGTCAGACACCACTGAGTGACTGAACTGACTGACTGACTGAAGCCAGATGAGTGATCTACTCAAGGCCACAAATCTGTGACAAAACAGGCAGAACAATGACAGAATTCATTTCCCACTGCCCACCCTCCTTTCACTTTACCAGATCACCAAGATAGGCTGTGGGCATCTTATCACCCATTCCCTAGCACAACGTTGGCTGTTCCATTCACCTAGTTCTATGAATGTATCATCAACTACAAAGTTGATTAGTCTGCAGATTTTGTTTCTTGTCACGCTCCTCCAAAACAAACAGACAAGCAAATCTTTACTTGTACGTTGTTGTCAACATCTGGAATATTGACATCAGTAAATTCAAAAGTCCAAGGGTTGACACATGCCTAATGCACACCGTTTTATTTGATAGAATACAGTGTTTGATCTCAGACAGTGAGTCACAACCATACCTATGAATGTAACTTAGATATGTTTCAGGATTAATCTTCAAAGGCTACACCATAAAACAGCAGTAATCTACCCACATGGCAGGAGAGGAGCCACACCAGTTATTAAGATGTGTTAAGAATCCTCTGATGACACCACCCTAATGGCAGAAAGTGAAGAGGAACTAATGAGCCTCTTGATGATGGTGAAAGAGGAGAGTAAAAAAGCTAGCTTAAGAACTCAACATCCAAAAAACTAAGATTATGGCATCTGGTCCCATCACTTCATGGCAAATAGATGGGGAAACAGTGGCAGATTTTCTCTTCTTGGGTTCCAAAATCACTGCAGATGGTGACTGCAGCCATGAAATCAAAAGATGCTTGCTCTTTGGAAGAAAAGCTATGACAAACCTAGACAGTGTATTCAAAAGCAGAGACATCATTTTGCCAACAAAGGTCCACCTGGTCAAAGCTATGGGTTTTCTGGTAGTCATGTATGGATGTGAGAGTTGGACCATAAAGAAGCCTGAGCACTGAAGAAATGATGCTTTCAAATTGTGGTGCTGGAGAAGACTGTTGAAAGTCCCTTGGACTGCAAGGAGATAAAACCAATCAATCTTAAAGGAAATCAGTCCTAAATATTCATTGGAAGGACTGATGCTGAAGCTGAAACTCCAATCCTTTGACCACCTGATGTGAAGAATCTACCAAAGAATCCACCATGTTTCAGTGACTTTATAGTGCTCATGATTCAAAGGTGTACGATGTTATCTTTTAATGCTTTATAAATACAGCCAATATAACTGTGATACTTAGGCAATAAAACTCTTCTAGCCCAAATTCTCCGTGGAAATATTTTGAAGATTACTTCTATACCAAGGTGACCCAAACGTATAAAATAGGATTAAGTAAATATAAATATTCATATTTGATCCATAAACATGTCATGAATCTAAAAGATTCTCCATTTTCAGTCAAATAGTCATTCTGCATACTGAGGGGCTTTACTTTATCAAATGATATTCTTTCTCCTCTATCTTCAACGTGTCACTCTTTACTGGTTTTTCTCTATTCTTGTAATTTTAAGAATGCAAACATTTTTAAGTGTATCCCAACTTTAAATTTTTTTTTAAGGTAAGAGTTTGTTATTCTGCCTTTTTAAAACATGTTCTTTATTTTAATTGGAGCCTAATTACTTTACAATATTGTGGTGGTTTTTGCCATACATTGACATGAATCAGACATGTGTCCCACCATCCTGAACCCCCTCTTCCCTCCCTCCCCCACATCCCTCTGAGATATCCCAGAGCACCAGCTTTGGGTGCCCTGCTTCAAGCACTGAATTTGCACTGGTCATCTATTTCACATACAGTAATATACATCCAACTTTAAATATTTTAAAATGTCATTTCATCCTGCACTACTCTTCCCCAGCTAATGCCTAACTGCTCTTCATCCTGCCTTTCCTGGCTAAGCTTTTTGAAAGAGTATTCTCTACAAACACTAACTATAGTTATTCATGGTGCAGCCCCTTACTAACTTCCAACAAACTGATGTTTTCCTGTCACACCGCAGGAGTCCCTGTGAACATCAGTCACTTCCTAGTGGACAAAACCATTTTAAAATAACTCTTTTGGCATAGTTACTGGAGAAGGCAATGACAACCCACTCCAGTACTCTTGCCTGGAAACTCCCATGGACGGAGGAGCCTGGTAGGCTGCAGTCCATGGGGTCACGAAGAGTCAGACACGACTGAGCGACTTCACTTTCACTTTTCACTTTCATGCATTGGAGAAGGAAATGGCAACCCACTCCAGTGTTCTTGCCTGGAGAATCCCAGGGACGGGGGAGCCTGGTGGGCTGCCGTCTATGGGGTCGCACAGAGTCAGACACGACTGAAGCGACTTAGCAGCAGCAGCATAGTTACAGATTTCTAGAAAAGTTGCAAAGATAGTGCAGAGAGTTCCCATATAACCTAAACCTAGTCCCCTTACTATTACATAACATCTTCCATTAGTGTGGCACATTTGTCCCAATGAACAAATCATCTGTTCATTATTATTCATTATTACAAACTGAGGTCTATACTTTTATCAATTTCCTTAGTAGCTAATGTTCTTTTTCTGTTCCAGGACACCATCTAATATCCTGTATTATGTTTAGATGTCATGTCTCCTTAGGCTCCTCTTGGCTATGACAATTTCTTGGGCTTTCCTAGTTTTTGATGGCCTTGACATTTTTGAAGAGTACTGGTGCTTCACAGAATGTCCCTCAAATGGGATTACTCTGAGGTTTTTCTCATGACCAGACTGCGGCTTTAAGTTTCAGGGTGGAAGACCACAGAGGCAAAATGCTCTTTTCATGAACGTCATATCAAGAGTACAGATTATCGACGTGACATCACTGATGATGTTCATCTTGATGAACGTAAGGAAGTGTTACGTTTCTCCACTGTAAAGCTACTCTCCTACCCCTTCTCGTACTGTATGCACTCTGCACAGTCTACATTTGAGGAGTGGGGAGCTATGTTCTACCTCCTTAAGGAAGGAGTATCTACATAAGTTATCTGGCATCCTCCTGCATGAGATCTGTCTATCTAATCATTAGTTGATATCAGTATTCATGGATATTTATTTTATACTTTGGCTTATGAGCCAATACTACACTTCACTTACTTTGTTGCACAAATGAGTGAGTACCATAAGTCACTTTGTTACCAACTTTGCCTCCAATGGCCACTTTCCAGTCTTTTTTTCATTATTGCTGTGGATATTATCTGACACGGTTGCCCACTTTGCCATTAACAGTTACACCACCATGCTCCCTTGAAATTCCTCCTGCCCTGGTCTCTCCTTCTCAGCCTCCTTCCTCATAACTACTCTCTCAGTCTGCCCTGGGTTTCCAGCCTTAGCCCTATTCTCAGTCATCTGTTCGATCTCATCTATATCCATTGTTCTAATCACAAACTAGAGGCTGGCAAAGACATGTTTTCTGCATAAATTTAATTTCTACTTGGTGCCATAGATAATCAAAAGCCATCTCAGACTTAACACAGACAAAGCAGGGCATATACTTTCTCCTATATACTTCTCTTCCTCCTGTTTTCCCTAATTTGGGGTATGGTGTTACCATGTACATTGTCAATCCAGATAAAAATCCTAAAAAATTTCGTACTCTCTCCATTACTCTCCAAATCCAATCACCAGGCTCTTTGAATTAAACTCTTATTTTTCAGAATATCCACATTTCCAAGATGTCTGTTACCTTATGCACTGGTCACAATTCTTTCCCCGAAACTGTTGTTACCAAGTATTTCACCATTCTCTTTATATATGAATTATATTTGACAGATACTTGTATGGAAAGACTGACAGGGTTTTGGGCAGAGGTAAGCCAACAGGTACAAATTCTCAGTGCCTCATCTTGGGGAGTAAAAGAGACCTTTTCAACCCAACCCTATCTATAGCACAGTATCAAAGCTATAGAAGAATCATTGTCTAAAGATATAACTTATTTCAGAGTAGACATGTTAAAACAGAAAGCTAATTCATTCAACAAAAGCCAATAACTATGGGAAAACGCTAAGCATTAGAACTCTCTCCAACTTTATAAGTCAAGATCACATTTCTCTTTCATTTCAAATGCAGGCACATCTCACATTGGTTATTGTATTGTTCTCCTAAGTTAGGTATTCTCATTTGTCATTATATAGAAGCTAAAAGACCACCCTTTCAAATGAGATGATGTGCACACATATTTCTCCTTTGTTTGTCTGATTTGTGGACCTGAGGAATATGGATTATTTCTGCTATCTGCATGAAGAAGCTCTGCTACAAGCCTGGCATTCAGTATGCTTTTATCTCTGAGACCCCAAATTGTACCATTAGACAACAGAGGACACTTATCTAGATTGAACTGTCATACAAATAGATTTTCTGTCAGCCATACAACTTGTATTGGGGAACATGCCAACAAAAACAAAATCCAGCAATTTAAAACAACAAACCTATCCTCTACTGATACAAACAAATTGCTGTATTTCAAATGAATAAGAATTACTATAGATCACATATCCTGTGTATGGGTGCTACACATAAAAATGTTCTTAGAACTAATTCTATCTAGTTTCTGGAGGTGGTTTAACATAAGGCAAGCATGAAGTATACTTAATACTAGTAAACATACAAGAAAAAAATACTAACAGACAGGAATTACAAGTTATCAGAGGAGAACAGGGTTTTCTAACAAAATTCGAAGCCAAAATTCATTGGCTACATGAAAAAGTTGACATTGTGTTGCACTTTTGAGTTTATTCTCTGCTCTGTAATCCTCTGGGGAATGTAGGTGATGCCTCTGCCCACAAAACAGTCAATCTGAGTAGTAAAACCATCATTCTCCCTGAGCCTAAATTGATTCTGGCTGTGTCTTCAACATTCATAAAGAATAATTGAAAACTAGAGAACTGACCTCATCACTGTTACACTCAATCTCTTCCAGATCTCAGACTATTTGGGAAAATATTCAGAGTTGATCTATTCTAAATTGGTTAATCTCAGACATCAAAGATGATAAACTACATCAGTAAAAGTAAAGTAATAAAATTTCCACAACCTAAAAATGGCATCAGTTTGCCCATCACTATAGAAATAATTTAATCCCCCCCCCTTAATATTTTTGAGTTGAATCTCATTTCCTTTTCTATAAGCTGCACCTTCATCCTGGAACTTCTGTTGGAGTTACTCTCTCAGTGAAATTCTGGCTTAGACTTGTGGGGTCAGACACTGTTGTGAAGCAAGTAAGTGAACATGCAAATTCAACTTTGTGAATCCACACCGAGCTGACGGAGAGAACGAACAAACTTACAGGTCAAACACTTCAACTGAACCCGCGTCATTTTACTAAGTAGAAATCTAATTAGCTCAACTACTAAATACAAATATTTATATCTGCAAATGAGTTTTCTTCAACTGAAATTATGTAACAGGAACTTCGCACTTTACAAAATTTTGTAACATGTTACACAAACAAAGCTATAACTTTTTATGTTGTATCAACAGGTACTTATGGCAAGACTTCAGATTTTATACAAAGACAATCTGAAAAAACAACAGAATCCAGATACAAGACATGAAAAGGACTTCAAGAATGGTAGCTAAAAGAGAAAACTGGTTAAAAGCAAGGTAAAATATAATGTTCCAAGTTGCCTCCACATTTTGGTAAATGACAGAACTATCTGAGAAAAATTATTTTTACTTTGAAGACAGTTATAATATTACATTAATTTAAAAACATGAACAGATGTAGTCAACTTACTTTCAAACAGTTCAGAAAAAACTAGACATATGTAGAGTGGATAAGATCAATAGAGAAAGCATACAAAAATGATAAAGTGATTGACACAAAATATTAATAGGCAAATCTAGGTAAGGGATATATGTGTGTTCTTTGTGTTATTCTTTAAACTTTTCCGAAAGTTTGACATTAGTTTCAAATAAAAAGCTTAAAGTGATTAAAAAGTATGAAAAGATTAGTGGGCTAAGGACACAGAGCTAGTTTTCTACAACTAGCTAATATCTGAGATTATCTAAATGTCCAGAATAAATCCTTGATCAGAGGATGATAGTTCATGTTAAGCAAAAGCATGAGATCATTACTCAAATTTAGACAATTTAAACTGTTAATTTTTATTATATACAATGGTGTTCTCTTTAAGCTTTTTTCCACAATGACACAGAATTACTTTTGCTAGTTTTAAATTAGCAACATAATCTTCTTATATAGTTCAGCTTGAGAATGGACTTTAAACCATCCCTAGTCAGAGAAACTCAAAGTTATCAGCTCAAAATAATGGAATATTATCTACCATTTAAAACAATTCTCTTTTTCCCTTCATTTTATTCTGAATAAATTTTTGAGAACACTATTTTTAAATTAGATTGCTTAATAGATAGTAATCAATGATTTATTATTATTATTTTACAAAAATGTCTAGAGGAATCTAATATAAATCTCACTGGGGTTTTTGCACTAACTAAAGATCTTTTAACGTGTTCTTAAGTCATGCTCTAATGTTCCTGAAGAGAACACACTCTCACATAGTTAGACACATGCCCACTAAACTTTGACTTGATTTGGCAACCAAGATATTGCTGATCTGTCTAATTTTGACTGTGATAGCTATGGACAGGGACAGGATGTAATTCCACCTCTGGAAAGAACACAGCCAATTCTGGCACTCTATAAATATGCAATAATGATAGGACCTTAGGGCTAAAAGGGACCTTGAGAGATCCTCTAGTGCCAGGCTCCCTGATGTCATCGCACACTGAATGTATCTGATAAAGACCTGGGGAAGGAGGTTTCTTAACCTTCACAAAGGAGATTTACCAACAGTCAAGGATTACTGTCAGAAAGTAGCTCCCTAAATTAAACTTAAACCTATGGTACTACTCTTACACATAGTGTAGAGCCCCAAAACAGGGGCAGACCACATTTGGCATAACAGTTGTTCACAGACTAGAAGACACAACTTCACAACTTTCTGTCCAGAGAAAATGATCCCAGGACCTTTTTTCATCTGTCTAGTTTTTCAATCCTTTCATCATCTGAGGGGCTCACCAGAGAATTTTTTCCTGAATTATCTTTAGGCATGGTGCTGGAGAACTTTGAGAGTCTCTTGGACAGCAAGGAGATCAAACCAACGAATCTTAAAGGAAATCAACCCTAAACATTCATTGGAAGGACTTAAGCTGAAGTTCCAATACTCTGGCCAAATTATGCAGAGTCAACTCATTGGAAAAGACTGTGATGCTGGGAAAAATTGAGGGCAGGAGAAGCAGATAACAGAGGATGAAATGGTTGAATGGCCTCACCGACTCAATGGACATGAGTTTGAGCAAATTCTGGGAGGTAGTGAAGGACAAGGAAGCCTGGTGTGCTGCAGTCCATGGGGTTGCAAAGAGTCGGACATGACTGAGCAGTTGAACAACGGTAACCTCAACAATGCTCAGAGATGGTCATTAGTAGATTCTCCCAGATTCTACCATGAACCAAAATGTACCCAATCTTACGACCTATAAAGCTGAGGAGGCCCCTCTTTTTACTGTTCTTTCTTACTTCTGCTCTGAATACATTTAACATTAAATTATATATATATACACACACACACTATTTTTAAAATTTATTTTTAATTGGAGGATAATTGCTTTATAATATCGTGTTGGTTTCTGCCATACATCAACATGAGTCATCCATAGGTATACATATGTCCCCTCCCTCTTGAACTTCCCTCCTACCTCCCACCCCATCCCACCTCACTAGGCCGTCACAGAGCACCAGTTTGAGTTCCCTGCATCATACACCAAATTCCCACTGGCTATCTATTTTACTATGTATGGTAGTATATATGATTCCATGATGCTCTCTCAGTTCATCCCACCCTCTCTTTCCCCAACTGTGCCCACAAGTCTGTTCTCTATATCTGTGTTTCTACTGCTGCCCTGCAAACAGTTTCATCAGTACCATCTTTCTAGATTCCATATACATGTGTTAATATACGATATTTGCTTTTCTCTTTCTGACTTACTTCACTCTGTGCATACACTAATTTTTATTTGAGTTTTAGGACTAATTACTGTTACTCTTTTAAATTTGTTTTCTTGTCCTTTGAAGAAACAATATGATAAATTAGAAAGCCCTCCAATTTGGGCATCAGATGAACCTAAATTTGAATCCCAGGTTTGTCCTTTTCTGGTTATGATTAACTAGCAAGTTTTTGAGCCCCTGTAAAGCAGCCAAGGTAAAGTTTACAAAATAACTAGTATAGCGCTAAACATATACTGGGAATTAAAGAACAATAATTGCTCTGATCATAATAATAAATACTATTGAGAAAATATAATAATTATTGAGAATGCCAGCAAGTCTATTCTTTTGGCATATAAAACTCTGGGTGTTTCTACCTCAGCTCTTTATTCTATGATGGTCCCACACACGTATGCCCAACATAGCCACTTCAGTTCTGCTCCCTGTTATCACCCAAACTTCTGACTATAAAGACCAGATTGCCATTCCATTCCAGTTCTTCTTTGCCCTTGGGACTCAATTTTGACTTTCATTTTTCGGTCTTCTTTCCTTTGACTCTTTATACTTATATTTGAACTTGATTTTCTGTGCTTTGACCATCAGTGTTCTCCGAGGTTTTAGGCTCTCACTCACCCATTTCCTCTGTCTCTAGAAGAGCAAATACTTATATATGTGACCCCAGAGAAAATATTTATAGATGTCATCCCAAACTCTGAAAAGAATTCAGACAGTTCTGTAACACAGAAGCTCCAAAGGTAATGTGCCTCATTATCAACACTTGACAGTTGAGTTAAACTGCGATCCAAATCCTAGTTTTACTGTTTACTTTTTGTGTGACTGATGAGAAGATATCTAACCTTTCTGAGTCTCTTTCTCTATAGCTGCATAAAAGAAACGACAAACACTTAGTTGGCATGATTAAATGGGCCTTGCGATAAGGACAGAGCTGCACAAGGGAACGGGTTCCCTCTAAGTCATAACTTCTCCCTCTCCTCCCACTCTGGGTGTGGGTAGGTGGGTGAATAACAAGAACAAATATACTCTGCCTTCTCCATTCTCAGCAAAACTAGAAAACAGATATTATTCATAGATCCCAAAATACGAGGCGAGGTGTACCCAAGCAGATGAGATCATGCAGAGCCCCTTGATGACAAAAAGCCTGAAGGATGAGATGAGGATGCACCTATAGCTGAACTGAAAAAGCACCACAAAACACACTTTATAAAGGTGAGAGACTCACTGTGAAACACAATATCTATATGTCTCATTCAGGACAGTGGCTATGAGAGGGTGTAAGCTGGCTGCTGGCAGAAAGACTACTGGACAGTTTGTTCAGAGAAGCAGAGAAGGTGCCGCTACATAAAGAATTCTGCTTTCCAAAGAATGTAGAAAATCACAAGAGACTGTTGCTTTCACCTTAACAAACAAAACAAACTGGAGAAGCTACAAAAATCACAATTTTTAAAAACCTTTAAGACAGCTGATGAAACAGACATCTAAGTAAAATACAGTCCAGAAAACCATAAGCCTTTTATAACAGAAAAGAGACCCGTGGCTGTTCTTATTTGGGGGGAATGGAGGAAGCCTCCAGGGTGTCCCAGGTGGCACTATTCGTAAAGAACCGGCCTACCAATGCAGGAGATGTAAGAGACAAGGGTTCGATACCTGGAGGAGGGCATGGCAACCCACTCCAGCATTCCTGCCTAGAGAATCCCATGGACAGAGGAGTTTGGAGGGCTACAGTCCATAGGGTCACTAAGAGTTGGTCACAACTGAAGCGACTTAGCACAACACAGAGGAAGCCTCCACAGAAAGGGATAAGAAGAAACCAGCCATTCTTATGACCAGCTGTGGACATTTGATTCCTGGGACTGAAGCCAATGCTAATAAAGACAAGACCATGCTGTTCATAAGCAGGAGTTGGGAAGAAAATGAAGAAATGTATACAAATATTGTCCTACTTTTAGAAAAATGATTAAAAATGCGTGACCTGATGACAGTCATATTCATAAGAAATTCATCACATGTAAAAATCATAAGTAGGCATCCTTCTACTGTACCACATTTATCACAAAGGTTAACCATTCAATTCCATTTGATTTACTAAGCCTTCTTTTTTTTTTAGTAGGGATTGTTGAGTAGATGGTCACAGATATAACTGCAAATACTAATCTCTGATTTATCTAGGACAAGTAAAAAAAAATAGATTTTTTAAAAACTAAGGATTTTAGGGAACATGTACCGATACATACTTTGCCACTTCACAGACAGCTAGTCACATTATTCTTATTTGTAAAATGACACTGAAAATTTAGTAGAAATTGGAGGATACAGATTACAGAAACTGAAGTCATATCTACCTTAAAGATCCTCCATACAAATTTCTCCACACTACTTTAAACTCCTGCATTATCCCTTTTAAGAAATACCTACATTTTTGCTTAAGGCATTATTTCAGAAAATTAGACGCTCATAATTCCCAACCAACAAAAACAATCTTACTATTCAATTTAAAAGTAAACTTTGATGTCAAAGTTTTCAATTTCAGGGGAAATAAAGGATAGCTAGCCAAAAGAAAAGCTTTTTTTTTTTTTCCAATTAGTAATGAAATCACACAGTTCCTGAAAAATACAACTATTAATATAGTACTCAAACTATGTCAAAATACTGATCAGAAGAGAAAAGAATTTGGGAAGTGGTATCTCATTTATTACTTCTTTCATTTTTCTTTATTTTGTTATTTATTTATTTATTTTTTGGTAAATGCCTTAACCTACAATTTGTCTTAAAAGAGAATATAAAGATTTAAAATTATTTAAATGGTTTACCATGAAAGAACAGAAACATTTGAATTAGTTATAAAACTGAATATGTCATGATGACACAAAATAAGTACTAGTTTTTGGAAGAAATTCTATTAATAAAGTCATAAAGTTTTATTGACTATCTCATACTCAGACCAAACAACAAATCTATAATAAACAATGATACCTAAAGTAGATATTATTATATTATTAGCACTCTATGTATTATTAGTTTATATGTTGGCAACCAATTTCAATACATCAAAAACTCTGAATAGGAAAAAAAGTCTTTTAGGTGGATCTGATTGGCTGACAAACATTTGACTTCCCATAGGTATTGGAAAGTCTCAAAAAATTAGTTTAACCTAATGAGATTTACTTTTTTGTTTTTTCAGTAGGAAGTTTCCTCTAGATTCCAAGTGGAAAACAGATGGAAGGAGGACTGGTCAGAAGGCAGAAATCAGGCTTGTTATTAGAAATCAAGTGAGAAATCAGGTGGTGCTCAGTTAATAGAGCATGTGAGGATGGAGGGGAGAGATATTCTGGAGGTAGAATCCCTAGGACTCAGTGACAATTAGATGTGAGGTTAAGGCAAAGAAACAAGTCTCCCAGGTTTCCCATATGGGTAACTGAGTAGATGATATATTGATCAGCATAACCAACATATGAATCAGCCAGTGTAATGAATGCAGGAAAAGGAATCAATTTTGAATAAAAGATAGTAAGTTTAATCAATTCAGGTTAGAACACTGTATTTGAATACCCATAAGACTGGGATATGTGCAATGGACAACTGAAAAAAGGGTACAGTGTGCAATGTGAAAGTCTGGGCTAGAGATATGATTTTGAACTCATCGGGATACAGGCATTAGTGGAAGCTGTGAGTATTCATAAAATTCAGTTCAGTTCAGTCACTCAGTCATGTCCAACTCTTTGTGACCCCATGGACTGCAGCCCATCAGGCTTCCCTGTCCATCACCAATTCCCAGAGATTGCTCAAACTCATGTTCATCAAGTCGGTGATGGCTATCCAATCATCTCATCCTCTGTTGTCCACTTCTCCTCCTGCCCTCAATCTTTCCCAGCATCAGGGTCTTTTCCAAGGAGTCAGTTCCCTGCATCAGGTGGCCAAAGTATTGGAGTTTCAGCTTTAGCATCAGTCCTTCGAATGAATATTCAGGACTGATTTCCTTTAGGATTGACTGGTTTTATCTCCTTGCAGTCCAAGAGACTCTAAGAGTCTTCTCCAACACCATAGTTCAAAAGCATCAATTCTTTGGTGCTCAGCTTTCTTTATGGTCCAACTCACATCCATACATGACTGCCGGAAAAACCATAGCTTTGACTAGACAGACCTTTGTTGGCAAAGTGATGTCTCTGCTTTTAAATATGCTGTTTAAGTCTGTCATACCTTTTCTTAATATGCTGTCTAGGTTTGTCATAGCTTTTTTCTTCTCTCTGGTTAATTCATAAAATTAACCAGAGAGAATACTGGGATGACAAATCAAAACAACAATGACCTAAAAACAAAGAAATTAAGGCAAGGACAGAAAAAGAAAATTTACTGAAGGAGACACATCTACTGAAATCTACTGAAAATCTACTGAAAGAGCCAAGAAGAGACAAAGGTGGTATGGTGTCAAGAAAGCTAGTTTCAAGAAGATGGGAATGAATCAAGTACTACAAAGAAGACAAGTAAGGGACTTCCCTGGTGGTCCAGTGGCTAAGACTCGTAAGATCCCAATGTAGGGTGCCTGGGTTTGATTCCTGGGCAGGGAACTAGATCCCACATCAGTTCAGTTCAGTAGCTCAGTCGTGTCCAACTCTTTGCGACCCCATGAATCGCAGCACGCCAGGCCTCCCTGTCCATCACCAACTCCCGGAGTTCACTCAGACCCACGTCCATCGAGTCAGTGATGCAATCCAGCCATCTCATCCT
>NW_011495018.1:18446036-18447128 GCF_000754665.1 Bison bison bison
TCCAATACCACAGTTCAAAAGCATCAATTCTTCGGAGCTCAGCCTTCTTCACAGTCCAACTCTCACATCCATACATGACCACAGGAAAAACCATAGCCTTGACTAGACGGACCTTTGTTGGCAAAGTAATATCTCTGCTTTTGAATATGCTATCTAGGTTGGTCATAACTTTTCTTCCAAGGAGAAAGCGTCTTTTAATTTCATGGCTGCAGTCACCATCTGCAGTGATTTTGGGGCCCAAAAAAATAAAGTCTGACACCGTTTCCACTGTTTCCCCATCTATTTCCCATGAAGTGATGGGACCAGATGCCATGATCTTGGTTTTCTGAATGTTGAGCTTTAAGCCAACTTTTTCACTCTCCACTTTCACTTTCATCAAGAGAACTAACCTCTTCACTTTCTGCCATAAGGGTGGTGTCATCTGTATATCTGAGGTTATTGATATTTCTCCCGGCAATCTTGATTCCAGCTTGTGCTTCTTCCACCCAGCGTTTTTCATGATGTACTCTGCATATAAGTTAAATAAGCAGGGTGACAATATACAGCCTTGACGTACTCCTTTTCCTATTTGGAACCAGTCTGTTGTTCCATGTCCAGTTCTAACTGTTGCTTCCTGACCTGCATACAAATTTCTCAAGAGGCAGGTCAGGTGGTCTGGTATTCCCATCTCTTTCAGAATTTTCCACAGTTTATTGTGATCCATACAGTCAAAGGCTTTGGCATAGTCAGTAAAGCAGAAATAGATGTTTCTCTGGAACTTTCTTGTTTTTTCGATGATCCAGCGGATGTTGGCAATTTGATCTCTGGTTCCTCTGCATTTTCTAAAACCAGCTTGAACATCTGGCTGTCTGGGGAGGCCTTACAAATAGCTGTGAAAAGAAGAGAAGTGAAAAGCAAAGGAGAAAAGGAAAGATATAAGCATCTGAATGCAGAGTTCCAAAGAATAGCAAGAAGAGATAAGAAAGCCTTCCTCAGCGATCAATGCAAAGAAATAGAGGAAAACAACAGAATGGGAAAGACTAGAGATCTCTTCAAGAAAATTAGAGATACCAAGGGAACATTTCATGCAAAGATGGGCTCAATAAAGGACAG
>NW_011495018.1:18447228-18455530 GCF_000754665.1 Bison bison bison
TCACTCACCTAGAGCCAGACATCCTGGAATGTGAAGTCAAGTGGGCCTTAGAAAGCATCACTACGAACAAAGCTAGTGGAGGTGATGGAATTCCAGTGGAGCTATTTCAAATCCTGAAAGATGATGCTGTGAAAGTGCTGCACTCAATGCACCAGCAAATTTGGAAAACTCAGCAGTGGCCACAGGACTGGAAAAGGTCAGTTTTCATTCCAATCCCAAAGAAAGGCAATGCCAAAGAATGCTCAAACTACTGCACAATTGCACTCCTCTCACATGCTAGTAAAGTAATGCTAAAAATTCTCCAAGATCCCACATACTTACAACTAAAAAAAAAAAATCCTGCATGCTGCAATGAAGATGGAAGATCCCACATGGGCAACTAAGACCTGATGCTGCCAAATATTTTGTAAAAAGAAAATAGATATTAAAAAAAAAAAAAAGAAGAAGCACAGGAAAGAGCCCCAGAAACAAAAGCACATGTGACTTTATAAAGTTAGGTATGCTATCCAGCACTGATGGGAGCAACATAAAACAGTTAAACACCTGAATTCTTCCTTATACGTTTTTTCAAAAATGCAATATCCCCCTTTATCTAAATGTTAGAACATTTGTACAGTATAGAGACAAGATAAAGCCAGTTTTCCCAAAGCCTGGTAATTTCTTCATTTACTTGAAACCTTTGCTGACATCTAGCAGATGAATGATCGATTGTACCACCATCTTCACCCCATTCTCTTTGGACAAAACTCTACTAGATAACATTTTAGTCCCTATGGTGAAAATAGAATAATTCACATAGAGACACTTAGGAAAGACATTTATTAAAGTGACAGGTTACCTGAATAAAACACCTAAGACTTGAAGCAACAGCATTTCTAAGAAAATTGTTGATCTGAATATATGGTAAGGTAGCCTTTGGAAGTCACATGAGAGGAAAAAAATGGTGGTTAAAACTCCAACTGCAAACCAAGGTCTACTCAATCTTTATTTAACTTGAGTAACATATGAATGGACTTCCCTGGTGGCTCAGACAGTAAAGCATCTGTCTACAATGCTGGAAACCCAGGTTCGATCCCTGGGTCAGGAAGATCCCCTGGAGAAGGCAATGGCAACCCACTCCAGTACTATTGCCTGGAAAATCCCATGGACAGAGGAGCCTGGTAGGCTACAGTCCATGGGGTCGCAAAGAGTCGGACACGACTGAGCAACTTCACTTCACCATATGAGTAAGTTAAAAATTAGGCAACTGGGATGAATGTATCCCACAAGCTTTATTTATTCTTTTCTGTCTAGTTTAAATATATTTGTAAATTACTGTCATTTTGCTTCTCTAAATAGCCACAGTATATTCCATAATGTTTTCCTAAAAAGATTTTACAAAAGTATTGCATCTATTTGTAGTTTTTGCAGTTGTTAGTGGGCAGGTTAGTTTATCGTGTGCTTGGAAACTGTATAGGTAGATCAAATAAGAGGGAAAGTACCCATTTTGAAGCAAAATAAACCCCTTTTAAGGGTTTTGCAGGGTAAAAATCTCAACATCATTAATATTTTATAAATTATACAATAAGAGCACTTCGGAATAGAAGGCTTTTTAAGAAAAACTTAACCCAGCCTCCTGAGGGAAAGGCAAATTATGGTCTAATGAAATCAGAAGAGCAATTCTCTGGTCAGTTTAAACCTGACTGTGCTAGTGAAAAACACTAGGTATAGCTAAGAATCCGAGTTTACTCTGAATGCTTGGACAGAAAGCATTCATATATAGTGTATAATCCAGTGGAGGAAGGACATACCAAAGAAGAGGGACTATTCTGTATCATAATAGAAATTACCGAGGGACGATCTATTACTTTATTTCACATCCCTTAATATAAACAGTAAGAGACTGAAAATGATGGTATGATTTGCTTTAAGAACCATAAATTTTAGGAGAGGGTAGTCAATTATCTTTCAGCTTTTTTCACATATAAAACTGGCACTAGTTTATAGGACATTCCATATTAGAGATAAAACTTTAATCTATTTATATATTCATGTAGATCTACTTTCTAGAGCTAGCAAATATAATTTTGCTACACTCTTGTGGATCAATAATTAGATCATGTCACTCATTAGACTTGTGGTTATACAACTGAGAACGGTCTTATGTCAAAGAAATTCTTTTTTGGGGATTTTGGCCTGAATTAAATAATGCTTTACTTTGGAACTGAGAAGAAGTTAGTTAAAACTCAACCTAATTTGTGTTAAAAAAAAATAATGGTTAATATATTTTTTGAGCTTACTATGTATCAGGTATTATTCTAAGAGCTCTCTGTGTGTATACATATATATTTTACATTTACGTATATATATTAAACTTACATCTATATAAATAAATAAGTAACTTGCCCAAGTTCAAATATCTAATGAAAATCAGAGTAAGAACTTAAACCAGGCAAAGCTTCTAAAATAAATCAGTTTATATAACCAGTCCAATTGCATTACTCAAATGTTTCCTTTCTTTTACTACCCCCCTCCTTCTACTGCTGAAGAAAGAATAACCAACAAGTTTATTATTATTATTCTAAGGCAACTTATTTTAAACATTGGTCCAACTGGCAGCTGTATTGGTTGGAAATAAAAGAAATATAAATACTGAAAAAAAATTGTAAGTGGTCAGGATCACATTTAAGTGCTCTACCCAAATATTCAGAATAAACTAAAGTTCTTAGCTGAAATAGTTCTCTGTCAGCAGAACAGCCAGGACTTCAGTGACCAAAAAATTGTACTGTTCAATTTACCAGAACACAATCTGCATTATCATTTAAATGACTTAAAAATGGCAGTTAATAAACATCTGCTTAGGTGAAATGAATTTAACACTGAATTTGTTTAATGGAGTAATAATTTTACTTTAATAATGTGGGCTATGTGCTAAGTCGCTTCAGTCTTGTCTGACTCTTTGGGATGCTATGGACTGTAGTCTGCCAGGCTCCCCTGTCCATAGGATTCTCCAGGCAAGAATACTGCAGTGGGTTGCTGCGCCCTTCTCCAGGGGATCTTCCCAACCTTCATATATAAATAATTAAATAACAATGGTTGCGAGTAACCAAGCCAAGATTTAAAGATAACTTGCTGAATCCTAGTTCCTGCCTCTCAACCTATATAGATTCTAGTCAAGTTGTTAACAGTGTCACACAGACAGTCTAGTGGACACTTTTCTACGTCTTCATTTTATGTAACCTCTTAACAGTATTCAATCAACTTTGCTCAAAGACCCTCTTCCTTTAAATAGTCTCTTCTGTAGAAATGATCTGGCTTTGCATCTACCTCACTAGTAGCTTTCTTTTTCTAATTCAATTCAAACCGTTCTCTACTTGCTATAATTCATGTCAACTGGTCAAGAACCCTCTTCTGACACTCTGTTCTATGTCTTTTCATTAATTTCTAACAGTTTAAATATATCTGTATGCTAATTTTAAAATAGATCTAACTCAATTTCACCTCAGAACTCAAACTTGATATATCCAACTGGCTATTTAATTTCTGCACTGGGATAACTATCCCAAATTTTAAACATCTGAGAGTAAATTATTGATCCTACAACCACCATTCTCCCACAAGACAAAGAAATAAAAAGTATGTTCCTCACAAATCTTCCCCAACTCAGTTTTTCCACTGGAAAACTTAGTTATTCAAGCTACAAACTTGGGAGTTCATGCTTGATTCCTTCAGAAATACACACAAGTATGTTCGAAAGAGACAGAGAAGCAAATGAAGGAAAGTATTAACAGTTATTCCTAAATTTAAGTAAAGGTATAGAGGTAATTCGGAGAAGGCAATGGCACCCCACTACAGTACTTTTGCCTAGAAAATCCCATGGACGGAGGAGCCTGGTAGGCTGCAGTCCATGGGGTTGCTAGAGTCAGACACGACTGAGAGACTTCACTTCCACTTTTCACTTTCATGCACTGGAGAAGGAAATGGCAACCCACTCCAGTGTTCTTGCCTGGAGAATCCCAGGGACGGGAAGCCTGGTGGGCTGCCGTCTATGGGGTCGCACAGAGGCGGACACGACTGAAGCAACGCAGCAGCATAGAGGTAATTGGGCTTCCCAGGTGGCACTGGTGGTAAAGAACCTGTCTGCTAATGCAGGAGACTTAAGATGAAGTTTCGATACATGGATCAGGAAGATCCCCTGGAGGAGGGAATGGTGACCCACTCCAGTGTTCTCGCCTGCAGAATCTCATGGACAGAGGAGCCTGGAGGGCTACAGTCCACAGGGTCACAAAGAGTCAGACACAACTGAAGTGACAGCACACACACTCGTGTACAGGTGATTACTGTACTCCTCTTCCAGCTTTTCTGTATGCTTGAAAACTTTCAAAATTAAGAGTTGAAGAGGAACTTTTTTTGGGTTAAAGAAAAAAAAAAAAAGACTTTGCTGAATTATTCCCTTCAGTGAAATGGACTATTAGCAGGTGGTCACTATTATTTGGCTAATGTTTTTAAGGCAGAAGCACTGTGGCAGAACAAACAGGCCTCTTCCCTGCACCGAGAAAGAAACCCCTCTACCAGTCTGTGCATTTCATACATCTTGAAAAATCATTGGGCTCTTAAGAGCATTTGACTCAGTATTAGGGGTGAAAAGGCTCTCGTTATTAGCTTTCCAGGTCTATTTTCAAATTTTATTTTAGTTTACCAATATTATTCTGGAATATAACATAGAAAATGTCAAGAGTTTACATTTTTAAAAATAGCTGGTAGAAGGAAATTTAGAGCTTTAAATATTTACCTTAGAAAGGAAGAGGGGCCTAAAATCAATTATCTAACCTGCCACTAAAAGAAACTGGAAAGAAAGAAGCAAATGATACCTAAAGTAAAAGAAAGGAAATAATTAAGGTCAGAACAGAAACAATGAAATAGAAAACAGAAAAATAACTAAGAAAATCAAAAAAGTCAAAGTTTGTTTTTTAAAAGAAATCCAAAAAATCTGACAAACTTTTAGTTAGACTGATTAATAAAAAAGAAGACATAAAATTCCAAAATGAAAGATGAGACACTGTCACAAACTCTACAGAAAATGAAAGGACTATAAGGAAATATTATGAAGAATTTATACTAACAAATTAGAGGATTTCCATGAAATAGAAAACTTGTTAGACATAACTTATAAAAGCTGAATCAAAAAGAAATGGAACTAGAATAGACTGATGACAGGTAAAGAAATTAAATTAGTAAAACAATCTTTTTACAAGGAAAAGCAGCCCAGTCCCTCAATGCCTGATGAATTCTATCAAACACTTAAGGGAGATCTAAAAAAAAAAACAAAATAAAGCTAAAACTACAGCTACCATATGGTCCAGAAATCCCACTCCCAGACATACATCCAAAGAAAACCATAATTTGAAAGGATGCACGCACCCTGATGTTCACTGCAGCACTATTTACAATAGCCAGGGCATTTGTTGTTATTTAGTTGCTAAGTCCTCTTTGACTCATTTGTGACTTCATGGACTAATCCCACCAGCATCCTCTGTCCATGGGATTTCCCAGGTAAGAATACTAGAGTGGGTTGCCATTTGCTTCTCCAAGGGATCTTCCTGACCCAGGAATCAAAGCCAAATCTCCTACACTGGCAGGCAGATTCTTTACCACCAAGCCACCAGGGAAGCCCAGCGTGGAAGCAACCTAAACGTCCATCAACAGAGAAATGGATAACAAAGATGCGGTACATCCATACAACTGGAATATTACTCACCCATAAAAAAGAATGGAACAGTGCCATTTGCAGAGATGTGGACGGACCTGCAGACTGTCATACAGAGCTAAGTAAGTCAGAAAGAGAAAAACAAATGTAATACTGCTTATATGTAGAATCTAGAAAAATGGTAGAGATGAACTTATTTGCAAAGGAGAAATAGATTCACAGAGGTAGAAAGAAAACTTAAGGTTACCAAGGTGGGGAGGAAGGGTGAGATGAATTGGGAGATTGGGACTGACAATATATACGCTATTATTTATAAAATAGGTAACTAACAAGAACTGACTATGTAGCACAGGGAACTCAGTGCTCTGTAGTGACCTAAATGGAAAGGAAATGTAAAAAAGAGTGGCTATATATATATGTATAACTGATTCACTTTGCTGTATAGCAAGAAACTAACACAACATTGTAAAGCAATTATATTCCAATAAAAATTAACTTTAAAAACCATTTAAAGGAGAAATAAACCACCTACACTAAGACATTTAGAAAATATAGGAAGAAACAGTTTCCAACTTATTCTATGAGACCAGTACTACTGTGATGTAAACTAGACAAAGATTTGACAAGAAAACAATAGACTAGTATTGTTCATAAATATAAATGTAAAAATCCTTAATACAATATTAGTAAACCAAATCTAGCAACATATACAATAGATTATATAATATAATAAAGTGGGATTTATACTAGGAATATAAGACTGGTTTAATGTCTAAAATCAATTAAAATAACTGATCACATCAATACAATAAAGGAAAAAAATTACATGATCATCTCAATACACACAGAAATCAGTTCAGTTCAGTCACTCAGTCATGTCCGAGTCATTGTGACCCCATGAACTGCAGCATGTCAGGCTTCCCTGTCCATCACCAACTCCCAGAGCTTGCTCAAACTCATGTCTATCATGTTGGTGATGCCATCCAACCATCTCATCCTCTGTCGTCCCCTTTTCCTCCTGCCCTCAATCTTTCCCAGCATCAGGGTCTTTTCAAATGAGTCAGTTCTTCGCATCAGGTAGCCAACCTATTAAGTTTCAGCATCCATCCTTTCAATGAATATTCAGGACTCATTTCCTTTAGGATGGACTGGTTGGATCTCCTTGCAGTCCAACGGACACACCACAGTTCAAAGGCATCAATTCTTTGGCGCTCAGCTTTCTTTATAGTCCAACTCTTGCATTCATACATGACTACTGGAAAAACCAAAGCTTTGACTAGATGGACCTTTGTCAGCAAAGCAATGTCTCTGCTTTTTAATATGCTGTCTAGGTTGGTCATAGCTTTGCTTCTAAGGAGCAAATGTCTCTTAATTTCATGACTGCAGTCACCATCTGCAATGATTTTGGAGCCCAAGAAAATAAAGTTTGTCACTGTTTCCATTGTTTCCCCATTTATTTCCATGAAGTGATGGGATGAGATGCCATGATCTTAGCTTTTTAAATGCTGAGTTTTAAGTCAGCTTTTTCACTCTCCTCTTTCACTTTAATCAAGAGGCTCTTTAGTTTCTCTTTGCTTTCTGCCATAAGGGTGGTGTGAGACACAGAAGTAGCATTTGACAAAATCCATTACCCATCATATAGACTGAAAACAAACTAGGATCAAAAGGAAAAATCCTCGACCTGATAAAGGACATTTATAAAACATCTCAGCTAACGTCAATCTGTATGCAGGTCAGGAAGCAACAGTTAGAACTAGACAACATATTAAAAAGCAGAGAAATTAATTTGCCAACAAAGGTCTGTCTAGTCAAAGCTATGTTTTTTTCCAGTAGTAATGTATGGACATGAGAGTTGGACTATAAAGAATGCTGAGTGTCGAAGAATTGATGCTTTTGAACTGTGGTATTGAAGAAGACTCTTGAGAGTCCCTTGGACTGCAAGGAGATCAAACCAGTCCATCCTAAAGGAAATCAGTCCTGAATATTCACTGGAAGTTTGAGTAAACTCTGAGAGTTGGTGACGGACAGGGAGGCCTGACCTGCTACAGTCCATGGGGTCGCAGAGTCGGACATGACTGAGTGACTGAACTGAACTGACTGAACATCAATCTAATGGTAAAAAATATGAATGTGTCCCCTCAAAAAGTGAACAAGGCAAGGAAATCCAATCTCACTACTTCTTGTCAACACAGAAGTGAAGGTTTTAGACAGCACAAAAAGGAAAATAAACAATTAACATCAAAGGTATACATACTGCAAAGAAGCAAAACTGTCTTTATTCACAGTTGATATGATCTTTTATGTATTAAATTCAAAAGAACTACAAAGAAAACTACTTGAATTAGTAGGCAAGTTTTTAGTAAGGTTGCACGATATAAGATCAATATACAAAAATCTAATGTGTTTCTATATACTAACATCAAACAAACCAAAAATAAAATTAAGAAAAATATTCATTCACAACAGCATCATAAATAATAAAATATTTAGAAATAAACTTCATAAAAGAAGTACAAGAACCACACACTAAAAACTATAAAACACTGGTGAGAGAAATTAAAGGACAAACAAATAAATGGATTGGAAGACTTAATATTGTTAAGATGGCAATTTCCC
>NW_011495018.1:18455630-18457831 GCF_000754665.1 Bison bison bison
TATTGTTAAGATGGCAATTTCCCCCATATAGATCCACACTGATTCTATTCAATGAATCCCCATCAAAAATCTCAGCATATTTTTTTTTCAAAGAAATTGACAAGCTATTTCTTAAAGTTAAATGGAAATGCCAAGAACCTAGAATATTTTTTTAAAAAGAACACACTTGGAGAACGTACGCTATGATTTTAAAACTTACAGTGAAAGTGAAAGTCGCTCAGTCCTGTCTGACTCTTTGTGATCCCCATGGACTATACAGTCCATGGAATTCTCCAGGCCAGAATACTGGATTGGATAGCTTTTCCCCTCTTCAGGGGATCTTCCCAACCCAGGGATCAAACCCAAGTCTCCTGTATTGCATGCAGATTCTTTACCAGCTGAGCCACAAGGGAAGCCCAAGAATACTGGAGTGGGTAGCCTATTCCTTCTCCAGCAGATCTTCCTGACCCAGGAATTGAACCTGGGTCTCCTGCATTGCAGGTGGATTCTTTACAAACTGAGCTATCAGGGAAGCCCTAAAACTTACTGTAAAACTACAGTAATCAGAACACTGTGCTACCAGCATAAACATAGACATATAAATCACTGAAACAGAATTGAGAATCTAAAAATAAACTCTTACATTATGGTTATCTGATTTTCACAAAAGTGCCAAGGGTATTCAATGGGGGAAAAGATAAGTCTATTCACCAAGTAGTGCTGGGACAATTGGATATCCATATATAAAAATAAATAGATACTTTACTTCATGCCATATGAAAAAAATTAATTTAAAATAATCATAGACCTAAGAAACAACCAAACTCTAAAATTTCTAGAAGAAAAGTTTTGTATCATTGGGTTGTTGGGAAGAAATTTGTGAGATACATTACAGAAAACACAATCCATTAAAAAAAATTAATAGATTAAACTCTCAAAATGTAAAACTTTTGTACTTCAAATGACATCATTAAGGAAGTAAAAAGACAAGCCACATACTTGGAGAAAATATTTGCAAACCACGTATCTGATAAAGGACTTGCATCCAGAATACATGAAATCTCAATCATAAGAAGACAACCTAGTTAAAAAATGGGTTAAAGAACAGACAATTCACCAAAGATATATGTGTCTAATAAGCATGTAAAGAGATGCTCGACACCAATAGTCATTAGGGAAATGCATATTAGAAGTACAATGAGATGTACTTCTTTCTAGTCTGGACACTTCCAAGGAGGAAGTGTCTTTTAATTTCATGGCTGCAGTCACCATCTGCAGTGATTTTGGAGCCCAAGGAAATAAAGACTGTCACCGTTTCCACTGTTTCCCCATTGCCACGAAGTGATGGGATATTTACTCTTTGCAAGGAAAGTTATGACCAACCTAGACAGCATATTAAAAAGCAGAGACATTACTTTGTCAACAAAGGTCCGTCTAGTCAAGGCTATGGTTTGTCCAGTGGTCATGTATGGATGTGAGAGTTGGACTATAAAGAAAGCTAAGCACTGAAGAATTGATGCTTTTGAACTGTGGTGTTGGAGATGACTCTTAAGCGTCCCTTGGACTGCAAGGAGATCCAACCAGTCCGTCCTAAAGGAGATCAGTCCTGGGTGTTCATTGGAACGACTGATGCTGAAGCTGAAACTCCAATAATTTGGCCACCTGATACGAAGAACTGACTCATTTGAAAAGACCCTGATGCTGGGAAAGATTGAAAGCAGGAGGAGAAGGGGACGACAGAGGATGAGATGGTTAGATGGCATCACCGACTCAGTGGACATGAGTTTGAGTAAACTCCGGGAGTTGGTGATGGACAGGGAGGCCTGGTGTGTTGCAGTTCATGGGGTTGCCAAGAGTCAGACACGACTGAGCGACTGAACTGAATTGATGGGACGAGATGACATACATGATCTTAGTTTTTTGTATGTTGAGTCTTAAGCCAGCTTTTTCACTCTCCGCTTTTACCTTCATCAAGAAGCTCTTTAGATTCTCTTCTTTTTCTGCCATAAGGGTATGTCATCTGCATGTCTGAGATAATTGATATTTCCTCTGGCAATCTTGATTCCATCTTGTGTTTCATTCAGCCTGGCATGGAATACTGAGTGTCAACATTTTGGATCTTATCTGCTAAGTCACTTCAGTCATGTCCGACTCTGTGCGACCCCATAGATGGCAGCCTACCAGGCTCCCCCGTCCCTGGGATTCTCCAGGCAAGAACACTG
>NW_011495018.1:18457931-18490717 GCF_000754665.1 Bison bison bison
GGAGTGGGCTGCCATTTCCCTCTCCAATGCATGAAAGTGAAAAGTGAAAGTGAAGTCGCTCAGTTGTGACCGACTCTTAGCGACCCCATGGACTGCAGCCTAACAGGCTCCTCCGTCCATGGGATTTTCCAAGCAAGAGTACTGAAGTGGGGTGCAATTGCCTTCTGAGGATCCTATATTCTCCTTATTACCAAGAAAGTTGGGTAGACAAGGTGAAGCTGGAGGATACAGAGGCTTCCTTGATGGTGGAGAGTCTATGAAATACAACACAGCTGAATTTAAGGCCTTATGGCTAGTGCAGAAGTTCTCAACCTGGACTGAACGTTGGAATCATTCGGGAAGCTTTAAAAAAATCCCTATGCCTTGGCTGCACCTAGGGCAAGATGATCCAGGCAGCAGCTTTCTAAAGCTGATGGATCCAGATGATCCAGCTTTCTAAAGTTCCCTGGGGGGTACAGCCAATGTTGAGAAACATTGGTTTAGTGGATGAGGTAGAGGCCTCAGAACGTTTACTTTCATGCCCAACTGTCTCCTGGGAATGCGGTTTAGAATAGTTGGATTGTAGCATCTAGAGCTGCTGTCCAATTCGGTAGCAGCCAGCCATATGTAATTACTGAGCACTTGAAATATGGACAGTCAGAGCTGAAATACACTAATGTAAAATACGTACTAACTTTTGAAGACTTAGAAAGAAAAAAAGAAAGTAAAATAGCCCATTAATAATTTTTAAAACTCATTACATACTGAAATGATAATATTTTGTTTGGATCTACTGGGTTAAATAGAATACATTACTAAAATTAATTTTGCCTCTTTCATTCTGCTTTCTTAAAAAAAATGTGGTTACTAGGAAATTTAAAATTACACATGTGGCTGCCATAATATTTTTATTGGATGGTACTGATATTCAGTTTTAAAAAGAATTATAAAACCTCAGAGTTGAAAATGATGTTTGGAATTACCTAACTCAATCTATTCATTTTACAGCTAAGAAAACTGAGGCCCAGAGAAAGTGACTGGCCTTGAAGGACACAGCTAGAAAGTGACAGAACTGAGATTAGTCAGGTCCCCTGACTCCTGATGTCTGGCTCTATTTCCATCACTTCTTCAAGGATTGTTAAAAGTGCTCTCTCATCTCCTCCCAAAAATAGATGTTTAATTTAATCCACCAGTACTGAAATATGTGCCTTTTCCCCTCTAGGATGTTCTATGTTAAGTCTCGTGCCTACAACTTCTCCTGATTCTGGTGCCATACACCTAATATACTACTCTTGGTGTCATAAAACAAAACAAACAAACAAACAAAAACATAAAAAGATCAAATCTCACATTCTACTTTATACTAGGAAAGGTTATATGTCAAAGGGTCCTCCCAGAAATACCACAAAGATAATCCTGAGGGAAAGCAATTGGTAGGGGAGGGCAGGCAGAGGGGGTCGAAGCACAATGAAAATAATACTTTATGTTCCTATTTTAAGTGCCTTTCTCAATGCTATATGCATAGCAGCTAGAGGCAAGCTGGAAAGCCGCCAGGTCCTGGCTGCCAGCAAAAATTTTGTCACCTCCTTTGAACATCTGAAGTATGTTTACCCAATAGATTTCATTAAATTACACTTCCATTAGGAAGCATACAATGTTGATACTCATCTCAAAGATCAAAGGGATCGCTAAGAGGCATGTCATCCTGCTCCCCAGCTGATTGCTATTTCTGGGCCAATCAAGGAAAGGAGCCAGAACAATACTTAGTTAAAAAAAAAAAAAAAAAAAATTGTAGCATCTCCCCAAGGACTATAGACTAAGACTCTGCAGCCCCATTATCAAAATGAGCATATCATTAATGACAATACTCATACAGTGAGTTATTTTAATACAACTCCTACACAACAAACAAGCTGGATTTGGGTCATTAGCTGAATCTGTAAAGCAGTATTTCTGAGAGCTGAAAAACTCTTCAGTAGAAATAGAAGTTTAGAAGACGGAGAGAGTCCCAGTTACAAATACAGGAGAAAAACCTAGTCTTTATTAATTTCATTGTAATTTCAAATAAACCAACAGGTGAGCCAAAATAGAGATGGCTAATTTAATTACTGACAGGCTGTAAGACCTTTTTTCCAACTCGCTAATTTTTTTGATGGATGTTTTTAAAAGAAATAGCATAAGTACATTTTTTTTTTTAAATGTAAAACTGCTCCACCTTAGAATCCACTGGCTTACAGTGAAAACACTGAATTTCCAGGAACAAGAGATACTAACTTCAAAGGAGGTAAGACAAGGTCACTATTTTTAGAAAATAAAAACTATTCATTACAACTAGGGAAAGGAATATTTAAGATAGGTTTAATGGAGTTGAAAAATACATACGGTAATAAAACACAGCTACAAATCCCAAATCCTTTATCTGACGTTAGAAAAGGTAATTCAGCAACAGCTCAATCATCTAAGCCTGATTTCAGATAATGGGAATTCTTTTCTAGTCATTTTCATTATAAAGAATTTACCCAAAATGGGGGAAAAAATAAAAGGAAAGGTTTAGGCGACTACTCTTTTTTACCTAATCCTTTCTTCAAGCTCTGGTGGTAAAGGTTAATCACCCATAGATAGGCACAACGCACAACAGATTTTAGCTGTTCTCTTTCAACGTGTAGTCAATCTCTAGGTTACCCATATTTGACACATCATATGAACTCTAATTATCTATCTTTTGCAATTAATCATCTGACAATTACATTTCCTGCACTTATAAGCATCCAGCTGGGAACTGAGTTTTAATCTGAGAAAGAAAAAAAGAGGATTCAGGTTTCTAACAAATTACTTCTAATTAACTAGAACGTTTTTTAGTCATCCCAATGTAAAGATGCCTACAGCTAATCAAAGAATTTATTGTTTGCATTCTTAATGATACTTTAAAATTTCATTTAAATTTCCCCAAAGGGCAGCTCTGGAAATTCTCTGCACTAACATTAGTTAAACAAACATTCTATTTGGCAGTACACAAAGAATAGGGAAGGCAGAAAGAAATAATTTCTAAGGGAAAAGGACCTGCAATATTACTAGAAAGGGCATCACACACAATTAAATAAAGCAGAGATTCAAGGCGTACATCTTCAAAGTGGAAGATACAGCTATCTTCCAAGAAGTCCAGGAAACTGATGAGCTGAGTCACAAAGTTTAGAGCTGAAAGAGCCTTTATGGATCATCTCCCCCAGTGACTCTCAAAGTGTGGTCCCGTGATGATGCTTCAGCAGCAACGTGGGACTCAGAGAAACGCAAATCCCCAGGCCTCTTCCTGGGTGTTCTGAATCAGAAACTCTCAGGTGGGCCCAGGAACCAGCCCTCAAGTGATTCCCATTTACTGACCTATTGGTCTACCTGAGGAACTTCTGGTCTAGTCTAATCACTTCATTGTACAAAGAAGGAAACAGAGCTGAGAGAGAGGCAAAAGTTCCATATCCAAGAATAAAATTAAAGAATGACCTTGGGGAACTTGGGCTTCCCTGACAGCTCAGTTGGTAAAGAATCCACCTGCAATGCAGGAGACCCCAGTTCGATTTCTGGGCCGGGAAGATCCGCTGGAGAAGAGACAGACTACCCACTCCAGTATATTTGGGCTTCCCTCATGGCTCAGTTGGTAAAGAATCCGCCTGCAATGCAGGAGAGCTGGGTTCGATCCCTGGGTTGGGAAGATCCCATGGAGGAGGGCATGGCAACCCACTCTAGTATTCTTGCCTGGTGAATCCCTATGGACAGAGGAGCCTGGCAGGCTACATAGGGTCGCAAAGAGTCAGATACGACTGAGCAACTAAGTACACACACACTGAGCCTTAGGATCCCAGCAGCTCTCTCCTTTTACAGTACACTCAGATCTTAGGCTACGAAGAACTGAAACATGCAGGCATTCATAGAGTATTGTTTATAAGGTTCCCTAATACTCCACAAATAATGAACCAACAATAAACGAAGACCAGAGAGATGAGCCAGGGTCCTATATGACTTCTAAAAAACTGGACCATGGCAGAAGTACATTTAGAAGACAGAGTGGTATACTGGAAAGAACATCGGATACAGAATCAAAGAATCCTTGTTTTTCATTCTTGCTCAGTCACTGACCAGCTCAATGACCCTGGGCAAGCCATCTTATATCTAACTGAGGGTGTCTCTACATCCCTGCATCAGTCTTAACATCTAACTTCGTAGGGCTTCTGAAGAGATAAAAAACAAACTGTCCTTAATACAGTTTTTGGTACATAATGAGCACTCAATAAGCATTAGCCCCTTCTTCCTCTTCCTTTTCCACTTAGAGAGGATGCCACTGGGAAAGTCAAAAATCCCAGCTTCCTCTGTGTCCCGAGAGGCACTCTGTAGCTTTGCTCTTGAACTGTGTGGTTCTGTGTGTCTAGGCATCAACACACTCTCCATTATCTCTCACTCATGTCTCTCTCCTTCTCTACCAGATATCCAGACAGGTATTGAAGGGCTCCTGAGCTGCCTTCAATACTTCAGAAAAATTAATGGTGATCATATATTTAGCCAGTACAAGACTACACAGCCTGATTAAAACATCAGGAATTTTGTTTGGTTATTCCTTTGTTTAAGCTAAAATTATATGAACTCAGTTCCCTCACACTGATTTAACAAACCTTGACTTCAGTCACATATTTAAAATTCTATCTCCCTACCTATGCTAATTTTAAAAATATGGAAATCAATGCTTCTTTAATAAATGTTTTTTATTTGGTTTCCCTCATGGTGAAGACTGGGAAATATCAGCCTAATGGTTCTTGTTTTAAAGATGTACATTGGGAATCACTTGGGACCCAATTCAGGTCTATAGAACCTCAGTCTCCCAGGGGTAGTTCTTGACTTGTGAGTTTTGTTTTTGTTTTAAATACCACAGAGAATTTGACTGAGCACTCCTGGTTTTAACTACTGCTGATCTGTAGTTAATATCTTCAATATTGGAAAGAGAGGAGCCATAATCCTGACTTCTGAATGTGACTGCCAGCTGCCTGAATGGACAGGATGAAGGCAATAGCAGCAGAGGTTAAAAAATGCATGCTGTGATGTTAAAATCATAGGTGCCAGTTTGTGAACAGAAAGGTCTTTTGCATTCAGTAGTGAGAACGTTACACATTTTCAGAAACAAAGGAAGAACTCAGAAAATTTCCAACAACTTAGAAAGATGGAAAAAACAAACCCCCACAGGGTATTTTAAACAAATACAGCTGCTTAGGTTATAAAACTAAAGTTTGTGTTGTGATTACTTCGCTTCATATTTTAAATGTAGAATATTGTTTACTTGGGGTGCTGTGTTTAGTCTCTTAGTCATGTCCGACTCTTTGCAACCCCATGGACTGCAGCCCACCAGACTCCTCTGTCCATGGGGAGTCTCCAGGCAAGAATCCTGGAGTGGGCTGCCATGTCCTCCTCCAGGAAATCTTTCCGACCCAGGGAGAATCCAGGTCTCCTGCATTGCAGGGGGATTCTTTACAGTATGAGCCACCAGGGAAGCCCAAGAATACTGGAGGGTGCCCTATCCCTTCTCTAGGGATCTTCTCGACTCAGGAATCAAACCAGGGTCTCATACATTGCAGGTGGATTTTTTACCAGCTGAGCTACCAGGGAAGCACATTTGCTTGGGGTATGACATATTAAACATAAAAAAAGTACTATTTTAAAGAAAAAAATTAACCTTTTATAGAAACCTTTTTTAGGACATGATTAAGACTCCTATCGCACTTCCCTGGTGGCTCAGATGGTAAAGACTCTGTCTGCAATGCTCAGAGACACAGGTTTGATCCCTGGGTCAGGAAGATCCCGTGGAGAAGGGCATGGTAACCCACCCCAGTATTCTTGCCTGGAGAATCCCATGGACAGAGGAACCTGGCAGCCTACAGTCCATGGGGTTGCAAAGAGTCGGACACAACTGAAGCGACAGAGCACACACACATGAGTGACTAACACTACACTTTCAGACTCCTATTAACTAATGTCTTTGGGTCTGGTTCTGGTTGATATGGGATAGCTAAGTCCTGCATTTTAAATACGAAACATACAGACATTTTACCCAAACTTAGGAAAGCAATACATTGTAAGGTATGTTTAAGTCCAACTTGACTCTCTTCACTTACCATAGAGATCAGCTAACTGGAAAACTATTCTTATTTTCTCTTAGAATATCTGATATGATATGCCTATTCATCTATTGTTTAGTCACTCAGTGGTGCCTGACTCTTTGTGACCCCATGGACTGTAGCCCACCAAGTTCCTCTGTCCATGGGGATTCTCCAGGCAAGAATACTGGAGTGGGTGGCCATTCATCCATAATTCACAAAAATTTATTTAGAATGTATAGGCTCTCACGCAGCATAAGAGATCACATTTCCTATTCTAAAATAGTATACAATGTAGCTGGAGGAACAAGACTAATTGCACATACAAGAAAAGCATACTGTAAGGCAATATATAAGGTTTAGGACCTAATAGTACAGATATAAGGACAGAGATACAGAGATGGAGGACAGAGCAATCAGAAACAGGTTAGAATTACACTGGAAATTTGTGTGTTGACAGTATTCTTTGTTTATTTATCATAACATGATGAAATGTGACCCAATAAACCAAATTACCATCCAAACAGTTCTTTGACATTTCTTTGTATAATCACCACCTTGTCTTCCAAAGAAATCTATATAGGCAGGAAATAAAAGGACTCCACCTATTAATCACTACCAAAATATTTGTACAGGCTTCAGTTAAATTTTGAGATGAAGACCAACTTTTAAGTTAAACAACCTGGACAAAAGAGAAAAGTCTTTTCTTCTTTTTAGGTAAATTCATTACAAAAAATATGCGGAGCAGAGGAGATGGCATCAAGTCAGAAAGACGAGCTGAAGTGATTTTCCAATCAGATACTGAAAGGCACAGGTTATTAGCAGGAGAAAAGAATTTCAAACAGAATAGCATGTATAAAGGCAATTAGGTGAGCATAAGTGAAATCAACTGCATATAACAATAGCCGGTTAATTTGACTACGGGAAGCAAACAAAGGCAGTTTAAGCTTATAAAATGATAAGGCTTGGGGACTGGGGGAGAATTAGGAGCAAAATGAATGCTAGGATGTGAAATCTGGATTTGATCCAAAAGCAAAGATAAACTTTGCACTAGGCTTATCTCTGTTAGTAATACTATCAAACACAGCATTGATTACATACAAAATCTCAACCTTCTCCAATGTTAAAAATTATTATTCTATTATATTAAACCACTAACACAATTATAAAAAATAATATAACTTGAATTAATACCACAACCTATAGCTTTCTGGGCTTCCATGATGGCTCAGACATTGAAGAATCCACCTGCAATGCAGGAGACCTGGGTTCAATCCCTGGGTTGGGAAGATCCCCTGGAGGAGGGCATGGCAACCCACTCCAGGATTCTTGCCTGGAGAATCCCCATGGACAGTGGAGCCTGGTAGGCTATAGTCCTTGGGTGGTAAAGACTCAGACACAACTGAGTGAGTAAACACATAGCTTACTAATTAGTTTTATTCGTCTTTTCCTTTTTAAGCATTTTAATGAAAACAACCTTAATTTTTCATTCATCTTCTCTGATTTTCTATCAGTACTTTCACTAACTTTAATAACAGGACTCTTACCAACAATACTTATAGACAGCCAATTCTACCCTTCTAAAGAATCTCTAGGGAATTCACTGGCAGTTCAGTGGTTAGGATTCTGCACTTCCAACTCTGGGGCCATGGGTTTGATCCCTGGTTGGGGAACTAAGATCCCATGAGCTGCAATGTGGCCAAAAAATAAATAAATTACTATAGCTTTCAAATACAAATTAAAAAAAAATTATCGCTGGCTTGGAAAACTGTATTACTATGCTTCTCAAAGAAATAATATTGTAGAAACACCCCCTCTTAAAAATTTTCTTAACTCTATCATAGTACTTCTCAACCCAGGTGCACAGCATTTATAAGATATACAGGCCTGAACTTCCCCGGGGGTCTAGTGATTGAGAATCTGCCTTGCAATGCAAAGGACATCGCTTTGATTCCTAGTCCGGGGAGATCCCACATGCCGCAGAACCACTAAGCCCATGCTTCACAACTACTGAGCCTACATACTGCAACAACTGAAGCCAGCACGTATAGAGCCGGTGCTCCACCACAAGAGAAGCATCTGAAATGAGAAGCCCACGCACCATAACAAAGACCCACCACAGCCAAAAAATAAAATAAACAAATCTTTAAAAAAAAAAGACATTCATGCCTACACAATTTCCTGAATCCTGAGTTTACTTTATCTCCTAAAAAAAGTGATACTATTTCTGATATTACTGTTTTAACAGTGCACTGAATTGTGTCCATTTACCAATGTGTGGTAAAATCAAGGATATGACTGAAAGGCTTGTGTGTAGGTTAAGAAATGATAGATCTGAGTCTTTAATGTGATATGTTAGGGAACACTAAGGATCATTTAGCTGAAGTTGACCCAAGCTATTGAGTGCAGTTTGTACAATTGCGTTCATTTCACATGGTAGTAAGGTTATGCTCAAAATCCTTCAAGCTAGGCTTCAGAGTATGTGAACTGAGAAATTCCAGATGTGCAAGCTGGGTTTGCATAAGGCAGAGGAACCAGAGATCAAACTGCCAGCATTCAATGAATCATGGAGAAAGCAAGGGAATTCCAAAAAACATCTACTTCTGCTTCATTGACTACACTAAAGTTTTTGTGTGGATCACAACAAACTGTGGAAAATTCTTAAAGAGATGGGAATACCAGACCACCTTACCTGTCTTCTGAGAAACCTGTATGCAGGTCAAGAACCAACAGTTAGAACTGAACATGGAATAACAGACTGGTTCAAAACTGGGAAAGGAGTACCTCAAAGCTGTATACTGTCACCATGCTTATTTAACTTATATGCAGAGTACATCATGCAAAATGCTGGGCTGAGTGAGTCACAAGCTGGAATCAGTTGCTGGGATAAATATCAACAACCTCAGATATGCAGATGATACCACTCTAATGGTAGAAAGTGAAGAAGAACTAAAGAGCCTCTTGATGAAGGTGAAAAAGGAGAGTGAAAAGGCCAGCTTAAAACTCAACATTCAAAAAACTAAGATCACGGCATCCGGTCTCATCACTTCATGGCAATAAAAGGGGAAAAAGTGGAAGCAGTGACAGATTACCTTTTCTTGGGCTCCAAAATCACTGCAGATGGTGACTTCAGCCTTGAAATTAAAAGATGCTTGCTCCTTGGAAGGAAAGCTATGACAAACCCAAACAGTGTATTAAAAAGCAGAGATATCACTTTGTCAACAAAGGTCCATATCGCCAAAGTGATGGTTTTTCCAGTAGTCATGAACTGATGTAAGAGTTGGACCAGAAAGAAGGCTGAGCGCCAAAGAATTGATGCTTTTGAACTGTGGTGCTGGAAAAGACTCTTGAGAGCACAGAAAGGAGATCAAACTAGTCAATCCTAAAGGAAACCAACCCTGAATATTCACTGGAAGGACTGATGCTGAAGCTGAAAGTCCAATACTTCGGCCACTTGATACAAAGAGCCAACTCATTGGAAAAGGCTCTGATGCTTAAAGATTAAAATGAAAGGTGAAGAGGGTAGCATTGGATGAGATGTTAGAATAGCATCACCAACTCAATAGACACGAATTTGAGCAATTTCCAGGAGAAAGTGAAAGACAGAGGAACCTGGCATGCTGCAATCCATGGGGTTACAAGGAGTTGGACACAACTTAGAAATTGAACAACAAACAATCACTTATTGGGGGGGGGGGGGTGTGGTAGATGTGGACCTGTGATAGTATTTCTAATGGTTTCTGCATTCAATGACCATACAATCCTGGATTTAAAGGTGTCCACAACTAGTTTTAGATAGCATTTAAGCAGAAGAGTATTCTTTCAAACAGAGAGTAAACAAGAAATCAAGGATGCTGGTAAACAAGAAATCAAGGATGCTGTATATAAGAGTACTTTAATAAGGATTTCATGACATGCCTTTCCCATGTGTTTTCCAAGATACAATTTCCAAAGCATTTTCATGATGTATTCTTGCACACACAGGTAAGAAAAATGGGTATTGTTATTCTCATTTTATAGTATGAGGGAGGAATGCCTCCAAATGATAGGTGACCTGCAAAAATTCCCAAAGGATGTTGATGGCTAAGGCTGGATTTAAATCCAGGCCTCCTAACTAGAATGCCCAATGTTCTTTCCAGCCTAGCCACTGCTGTCCCCATGTGAGCCTCTATAAGCCAAAATTTTTAAAAAGTGCTGCATGACACTCTAAACTGTTAGATCTTAGCACAGGCAAAGTTTTATAAGAAATGCTTTAACATAAAGTATGTGTGGGGGGCAGGCAGGGGGATTCATAATGTTTTTCTTAGGCTTTCTTATTAACCCCAAATATTTTGTAACCATAAATAGAAGGATGCTTCAAAAAGATTCTGGAGATAGGAAACAAACGCAGAAAATAACCTGAAGAATTAGAAAGAGAAATACGTCTACAAAGTTGCAATTGTTTAAGCAGGAACATGATGGAGAAAAGCTTGCAAGTATAAACCTTCTTGCAATGGCTGCTTTCAGCTGTACATGAAACAGTAGTGATAACAGGCTAAAAAATAATAAAAACTTTGAAATAAAGTTAAAAGATACATGTAACTTAAAACTAACATCTTTCTCTACACAGAAAGGTTAAATTGTGAGGTTGACATTTGCATTTGTTACGTTGTCAAGGCTTTCTATCAGCATGTGTACAAACAATATCTAAAGATGTCATCTGCATATTTATACCAAAGAAGCTTATGAACAGGACCTGTCAGGATATTCTAACACCCTTCCAAAACGTCAGCTTTCATCAGATATAAACATAACATGTTTAATTTATTAGTTTGGTCTTAATATAAAAACTTGACAATCATATGTCACTACAACTATTGATAAGGCAAATAAGAACTCCAGGAAAATGTCAGAAAGTTATTGAAATGTTTGCCGAAATACTACATCAAATTGTATTTATCAGCTCTTCTCTGCCAATGAATATGTCATATTTTTCTACAGATGGCTATTTCTGAAAAGATGTACTCAATGGAGCATTTCAGAAACTTCATTCTTAAAGCATCTTAATTCCCAGGTCTGAGAAATTTAAAAGGAATCAGAACAGAGAAAAAACATATTGCAACACATGACATTATTATTTTGCTCCACTAAAGTTAAACAGATATTGTGCTTAAAGAACAATTCACACTAGATGTCTGGTTGGAATACTTAAATGTTTTGCACGCTCACCATGTATCATAGATGTTTTATCGGAAAAAACTTTGCTTTAAAATTGCAAATTCTTAAACTTAATTCAGTAGGCACTTACTGAATATGTTCTATGCATAGAATTTATTCACTACTTCAGAAAACTTAAGAGTAGGAAGACTTAAGTCTTTTCTCTTGAAGATTTTATAATTTGGCTGGAGTAAAAATATAAGTGAAAATCAATAAATCATTTCAGCTCTGACATGGAAACAATGTGTACTTTGATACAGGTGAATAACGTAAGTGCCAGGGCAAGTGGGAAGTAAAGAAAATATGTTATGACACAAAGATAATTAGAAAAGGCTTCCCAAATGCAGTGAATAACCAGCTAGGGATTGTAGAAATGACAGACATATCAACATGAGACTAATAGATAAAACGAGCCCAAAGTTCCAAAGTAAACCGATTGTCCTAAACTGCATATAGAATAGTTCTAAAGCAACGTGAAAACCTTTGCCGGTCTTAAAATACCAAGCATTCCCACTTTCAATATCGTTAAATGACATAGCTCACAGATCTTAGAGAATGTGGAGGTTGACCCCCGGCTTTCAGAGTTGAAGAAGTTGGGGCATGATGACTTGCCAATGGCACCAGCTAGTCAGTATCAGAGCTGACACCCAAAGCCAGAACTTTGATGCTTAATCCAGTGAACTCCTACTACATCACCTGCTTCTCTTGGTTTACAGTCTATTTGAAATAAATGTAGGTTACTTGTTGAAACAAGTTTTCTTTAAACTGGACACACTGGAACTAACAGAGACTTTAGTGACTCTTTAAAGAGAAATGTATAAAGCTGTATGATTTAGCAGCTTTAGAGTGAGATAGATTTGATTTCAATTCCCAGATCCAAATTATAAGACCTTAGGAAAATGCCTTAGATTTTTGTAATTTCAAATACTTGAATTATAAACTCTAGTCTATTGAAAGTCTTAGTCGTTCAGTCATGTCCTGAGCGACTCTTTGCGACTCCATGGACTGTAGCCTGCCAGGCTCCTCTGTCCATGGAATATACTGGAGGTTACAGCCAATCCCTTCTCCAGGGGATCTTCCCAACCTGGGGATCAAACCAGGTCTGCTGCATTGCAGGCAGATTCTTTACAGTCTGAGCCACCAGGGTAGTCCATCTAGCCTATTAGAGGCTCTCAACAGTTAACTTTCTTTCCCTTTCCTTTTAAAATCTCTATCAGTGATCTTTCTAGACAGAGGGCTTCTCAATTAGGGATACTGTTGCTTCAGTGGGGACATTTGGAATATCTGGAGACTTTTTTTTGATCATCATGAGTAGGGTGGAGTACAGGTGAGCTATTGGCATGTTCTAGACCAAAGAGAAAAACTACCATTAAAACTAGCATTCAGTGAAAAAAAAAATAAGATCTTATATTTTCTGTCCCCAAAAGCAAGCATCCTGACTTTACTAAAATATCAGTATCAAGATAGAAATACATCAGATCCCCAAGTACATAACATGGAGTTCACGAATACAGTTAACATTCCTTGCTGGGTGGAATTTGCATGTGATGATTTGCATGCAAATCTATATTTCCAGACCTATGGAAAAGTTTACTTCCATAGAATCTACCTGAGGGAGTAATAATTAGCAAAAAATAAAAATAACATAAATTTGTAAAATACTTATGTTTTGTTTTGTTTTTTAATTGGAGGACTAGAAAAGACTTTAGGCAAATGCGAACCTAATGACACTGGTTTGTCCTTTGAGATTATTTCTTAGTACTTACTACCTAGATTCCAAAAGGACACTAAAAGTATCAGGATATAGCAGGAATAGGCAGATCACTTCACAGAGTCTCAACAGACTGGCACCTGAGGCCGCTGCCGCCAGCATCCTTGCCCTCTGGTACATGCCTAGTACTTTCCCTCCCTCTCTCCTTATACTTTTATTTCCCCCTACTCCTACTTTCTCTCTTTTCCTTTTCCCTGCCTTCTGTGCCTCTTGTCATTTGCCAGTGACAGTTGTTTAGCCCCAGCCATGACAGAATTCAAAAGACAGAACCCCTTGATTTAGTGGCAAGGTTTCAATAACTCTTTCTGGGAGATGAGAATGAGTCATGGATGTACTTTAATAGGCATCGCTAGTCACTGCACCTATGTTAAAACATTTTGCAGAGACAGTATTAAGAGACACCATTTTGGAAAACATTATTGAGGGCTCAAGAAATACAACTGCCTGTAATCTATTTATTAAGGTTAAAAAACAGAGTTAGCATTTCTAGTTCTGCTGGGTTTAAAATCATTCATCCTCAGACTGAAAAGTAAACTCAATACAAACAGGCTGTTACAGCTGAATTTGGTCTTGGAAATTTCTCTCCAAAAGTGCCACAATATGGTATATTTTAAATATCGGTGAGAGTCACAGTGCCATCTATGGCCACCTTCTGTTTGAATCAGAAATTGTAATTTTGCTACTTTGACAGTCTCTGAACAGACTAGGAAAACAGAAAGCCCTCTCAGCTATAAAATGCACGGACAAAAATCTTACCCAAATCTATATTTCTAGACACACGGATTGCTTTAGAACCTACCTAAGAAAAGAGTTAGCTAACAAGATGTAAATTTGTGAATACTGTAACGAAAACATCTTGAAATTTCATGAAGATAATCTCTCTGACTGTAGAGTCTACAGTAAAATAATATAACCATAAACCAGACTCTTAATCAATTCACAATGTTTTAAAAAAAGAAAAACCTAAGATCTATTTTGCTTTAACAAAATAGATCTTAAAATACCAATTCAGGCACTGCATAGTATTTTTTTTCTGAGTCCTTTTTATAGACTCAGATTTAGAAATAGTAGAAATAGTATTTAGCAATTTAGAAATAGTATAAAAGTTATTTCGTAATTAAAAACTCTAAATACCACTGAGATGATGATTATAAGATTTAAATTGATATCATAAGCTATGGGTTATATTAAATTAGAAACTCTCCAACCTGGCCACAAAAGGAAGTTCAATTTTCTCCCCTAAACAAGAGAAATCCTCTAGTAATTCTACTATCAAGTTGTAAGTGATTTTCCCTACACCAATGCCCAGCTATCATCATTTGGAACCAAGTAGATTTTCTCTTTCTTTCTGTTCCAAATCCACTCGGCTTACTGCCAAGAGAAAATACAGACACAGGGGAGGCAAAGAGCAATTCTGTTAAGATCAATGAAGATGCTGGCCATAACAGAACCCTATTTATCCATCACATCCGTACTTCTTTTTCTCTGATTAGAGATAGCTAGCGATTTCTTGACAATTCTTGTACAGAATTAAGTTATAGGCAGTCTTGCAAAACGTCACAGAGGAAAGGAAAAATATATAGTGTTTTCCTACTAAATCCAGAAACTATACACACACACACACACACACACACACACACACACACAACTCTTATGAACATAACCATTTCTATTCTTATAAGGGACTATACCCATTTCCAAAGCAAAGTGCATATTTAGAAACAAAAAATTCACATGAAGATGTTCTACTGGCATTGACCCAAAGGAAAAGGTCAGAGGCACAGTCCATTTAGTAGAATGAAATTAAAGGCTGAGGTTCTGTTTTGTGACTCAAGTGAGAAGTTAAAAGATTTGTATTACCACTGAGGGAGAAGAGTTATTCATGCTATGGCACTTGTTTCCCCCAAATAGCGGCTATTGGGGTACCTAACTTTAAACCAAGAGGAAATTAACTAAAGCCTTTTGATGCAAAAGACATGAGAGTAACTGTCACTGTAAGATACTGAATTTTGCCAAGTTTTTTTTTTTTTTTAAACAGCACTGAAGATTTGAGAGAAAAAAATGAGAGCAAGTTAAATGGCACTGTAACTCCCATTAAAGAAACAGCATCATTGTTTTAAACGCTTCATTAAATATAAAGCAAGTGCATTACCCAGCAAAAGTCATCTTTCAATTGCATCTAATCACATATGAATAAAGGCCAAGCTCCTCAACTTAACCTGCAAGGCTTTGCCAAGCATTCAAGCTCATCAAGGGCTAATGCCCAAGTGGGGACCCAGACCAATTAAGCTGCAATCGTCCAGGAGTGGGTGCTAGGCGGCAGGAGTTCTTAAAGACCCCCAGTTGATTTTAATGTGGAGCAAGGTTTGGTAACTAAGGCCCTAATCCCACATGCTACACCTGAAGGATGTCAAACCCTCAAGGTCTCCCCTTCCTCCCTTCAACCACACTACACTCCCCCCACCCCACTTTGTTTGTTATTCTTCCAAGCTGAGGAGACCCTGCTTCTCCCAAATTCCTCTTCTCCCTTCAAGTCTCAGTGTGGGTATCCCTCCTGGGTGCCTTCCCCCACAAACCCACTTCATTCCTGCACAGACACCTGGGTTGGAAGCCCCTGCCTGGAAGTGTGCTCTTTCACACACTCTCCCATCAGAACCTCCAACATCTCACTTACCCGAGTAAGAAAATTATCAACTATGAGCCCCTTGAAGAGTATGTCGTATTCCTTCTTTGTACTCTCTTGAACAATGCTTGATAAGTTCTAAATACATATAAGTTGTTTTTAGTAATCTATTCCAAAACAACAGCAAACTGTTGAAAACCACAGTTTTCAACATTAAAACTAATGAACAAATCAAAACCACTATGAGGTACCATTTCACACCAGTCAGAATGGCTGTGATCCAAAAGTCTACAAGCAATAAATGCTGGAGAGGGTGTGGAGAAAAGGGAACCCTCTTACACTGTTGGTGGGAATGCAAACTAGCACAGCCACTATGGAGAACAGTGTGGAGATTCCTTAAAAAACTGGAAATAGAACTGCCTTATGATCCAGCAATCCCACTGCTGGGCATACACACCGAGGAAACTAGAATTGAAAGAGACACGTGTATCCCAATGTTCATTGCAGCAATGTTTATAATAGCCAGGACGTGGAAGCAACCTAGATGTCCATCAGCAGATGAATGGATAAGAAAGCTGTGGTACATATACACAATGGAGTATTACTCAGCCATTAAAAAGAACACATTTGAATCAGTTCTAATGAGGTGGATGAAACTGGAGCCGATTATACAGAGTAAAGTAAGTCAGAAAGAAAAACACTAATACAGTATACTAATGCATATATATGGAATTTAGAAAGATGGTAACAATAACCCTGTGTATGAGACAACAAAAGAGACACTGATGTATAGAACAGTCTTTTGGACTCTGTGGGAGAGGGAGAGGGTGGGATGATTTGGGAGAATAGCATTGGAACATGTATAATATCATATATGAAACGAGTCGCCAGTCCAGGTTTGATGCACGATACTGGATGCTTGGGGCTGGCGCACTGGGACAACCCAGGGGGATGGTACAGGGAGCGAGGAGGGAGGAGGGTTCAGGATGGGGAACACGTGTATACCTGTGGCGGATTCATGTTGATATATGGCAAAACCAATACAATATTGTAAAGTTAAAAAAAAAAACACTAAGGAACAGAAAGAAGTTTGAAAGTTCTCTTCCTCAGATTCCTTGCTTGTTCTTCAGTTTGAAGTTAATTTTAATAGTATGTTTTACTAGTAAAAATTTGATTTAAATAATTTCAATTTCCACCATATTATTTCTAGCTGGGTATTACCATATATTAGGGACATATTATAAACCAAATTCTCAGTGTATGACAACATTTGAAACTTTTTAATTATAAAGCTATGTTGCCTTTAGATATGCTAAAGTCCATTCTTTGTTGATATTAATACAATATTTAACTACTGGGGCTTCCCTGGTAACTCAGATGGTTAAGAATCTGCCTGCAGTGCAGGAGACTTGGGTGGTTCAATCCCTGGGTGGTGAAGATCGCCTGGAGAAGGGAATGGCGATCTACTCGTCTTCTTGCCTGAAGAATTCCATGGACAGAGGAGCCTGGTGGCCTACAGCCCATGGGGTTGCAAAGAGTTGGATATGACTGAGCGACTAACTGTTGCACTTCAACAAATATTACAGAACCTTCGCCCTTCTCCTTCTCTGTATTGGTATGTTAGGCCAGTGACATAACAATGCAAAAACAGTAACTTCTAACAGTTTTTGGGAAATGTCAGTTGTTAGAAATTAAGGAAGAAATGGGAAGAAAATTTAAGTTAATAATTCAATGTGTAGTTTGAACTCTAGATGAAAAACTCAGTACAAATATAACTCTAACTAGCAATATGATACTTATAATAAAATGGTATAAAATAATATAGAGTATCATAACTCTTCTACTTCTGACTCTTCTTGACCATAAGGTCAAGGAGAAATCTTGCTTGCATGGATTAATTTCTAAAACATCTTTTATGAAACAAAATCTGCTAGAATACAAAAGCAATTCAACATACAAGGTCATATCTGAGAATAAGAAGGAAGATTTCATGTTTCAACCCTTTGTGTAAGCTCCCGCAGTCCATCCTGAAGCACTGAGAAGGAAGGTTTAGGATACTGAGAGAATATTCTGACTTGGAGTTACTTTAACCTCTAAACTCTTTAATTCTAGGATTACTACTGTGCACAGCAAAGCCACTGACTGCAAATCAGTGAAGTTCTCAGAGTATTTGCACATTTATTATCTTATTTGACCCCCACCCTTCCCCACTGGGTAAGCAGACTTGACATGACAACCCAAACTTGCAGATCCAGAAACTGAACGCACAAGGAATAGGCCACGTCTGAAGTCTTCGGTCTGCATTCCTTGGGCTTTTCTCACTATTTCACACTTCCTCTCTTGGCAAAGTGGTCTGTGACCAAATTTAGCTTCGTACAATATTAGAAAAGTATGAGATGGACCTTTCTAACCAATGTCCAGCAATACATGTATGATATTTTTTAAGGGTAAATAAAGCCATCAAAAAAGAACCCTGGATCAGACAGCATTTGAAATGGATAGTGCCGAACCATGTCCTTTAAAAAAAAAGGAGTAGAAAAACTTAAATTTCATTGAAGCTACAATGAAATCTGCAAGGTTCTAAAAATGGTGATTGCTTCACTATAAAAATTATTATATATGGCCATACTTATGACAATTCTAGTCATATTACAGACAACTCTAGTCTTATTTCAGTTGAAATGTATTTGTAGACTAGGTTTATATTAAAAAATCAAAATAAGAAAACAATGAAACAAAAAATATCAGTCATTTAATATGCAAAGATGCTATGCTTCATTATGAAAATCGAGGGGTGTCATGGAAAATACTCAGACAAAATTAACAAAGGGCACCCCTGTTTTTTTAAAGTACAGAATACATTTTTAAGAAACTCATTTCATTTCTATAATTGAACATTTCACACCAAGACCAATGCCAGGTCGTATGACTTTCCAAACCATAAAATCTGACTGTCTCTCTCCATTTTAAGAATGCAATTACAGGTCAAATTCTTTACAACCAATAACAGAAATCTCCATTTTCACAGTAGATTTTCAAGTCTAAGACAGTGATATCTTGCATTAAACAATATTTAACAGAACCAAATGGAGAAAATTTGTATACTTCCTCCGAACATTCTGTGATCGTGTTTATACCTACGGAAGCTTCTGTGAATTTGCGAAGACACAAGGTGCCTCAAGAACTAATAAAAAGCACTGAGGGTAAAGTCCCATTTTTTTGATGATGTTTCCCAATCTGACCACACTTCAGCATTTCAGAGGCATTTCTAGCAAAGGCTTTTAATCCACGATCTGATGAACTTCTTAAAACAAAAGTCAGAAGACCAATTTGACTCCACATTTGTTCTTGGTTTTTATTCTTAAAAATGAATCTTTCATTTGGGGGAATAAAGGACAGGACGTTAAACAAAACAAGTTAAAAAAGAGACTGTCTATGTGCATGGTCCATGTCCTGGTAGATATCCAAGGATCTGAAATCAAGAGAAAGAGTCTCTGGCAAAGAAATCTCTTCTAGCCCCCTTTTAAGTTCTTGTTCAGGAAAGCTTAAACTAGGTAACATAGCAAAACTCTTCAACCACTATTACACAGTTGAAAAACCTTCACCCTAGAGACCAGATCGGGTTCCATCTTCATCATAAGCAGCTCCACGCTCCTAAAAGCTATGAGTTAAGTCAGAAGTGCCTATTCTGTTTTAAGCTTTGTTCTGAACCTCACAAATGTGGAACTGGATAAAAGACAATAAGAATGGCATAAAAAGCAGGGGAAGATTCATGAAAAAAGAAATGAGAAAGCAAAGTTGGAATCACGATGTGTCATTTCCAGTCGCTCACTTACTTCAGCGTAGCAAAGCACAAAAGTGACATGCTTTATTTGAATATGTTTTAACCCTAGGGCCTGAGTATGAAATCTCTAGCTCAGTCAGTCATATTCAATAGTTACATTTTGAGCTTCAAGATCCCTTAGAACATAAGCTTTAAGAGGGCACTGAAGGTGTGTGGGCATCTGTATGGAGCAACAGCCTTGAGCCCTTTGGTTGCCCTAGCAACATCACAGCATCACTGTCACCCCCTTCAAAGTTTGGCACTTACCGGGACACTGTCTGGCAAGTGCTCTGATAAAAGATATTCTATTTAAAACCCAATTAGCTGCTCTTCTTTCCAAGGAATAGCATGTTGTTGTTGCGGTTTTAGTCAATAAGTCGTGTCCGACTCTTTTGCAACCCTATGGACTGTAGCCTGCCAGGCTCTCCTTTGTCCATGGGATTTCCCAGGCAAGACTACTGGAATGGGTTGCCCTTTCCGTCTCCACGGGATCTTCCTGACCCAGGGATCTTCCTGACCCAGGGATGGCATCTGTGTCTGCTGCATTGGCAGGCAGATTCTTTACCACTGAGCCACCAGGGAAGCCCCAAAGAATATAGTGTACCCTATGTGAAAAAGGAGCATGACCGAAAGGCAAAAAAATAAGCAAAAGCCTTATCTTTTAAGCTACATAGTACTTTTCCCAGGGAAGTTCAAGAGGGTTTCCACAAATCTTGGTAACAGTTTCTGACCACATATCTGCAGAATGTCAGGCTATTTTTGAGCATGGGACAGTTTACCAGCAACCAGTAAAAAGTTTACTATGTATGAGCGAACAATTTAAGATTAAAACAGAGCTGGGTTTGACGATGGCAATTAGTTTCTTCATGTTCCAAACACCAAATAACATTTTCCCATTAATTTTTAAACCAATGTGGCTTTAACTTAAAATAAACTGTACATCAAAAGAATGGAAAATAAACAGCCAGGAACACAATTTGACGAATTGGATTTATTTAGTTTATTTATCTAAACAGGGACCATTGGATCTCTTTAATAGGCTGACAGTTGCACTGGGCTGGTTAATAAAACATTCAACAGTGTCTTCAGCCAATATAGAAATGCAAATCCCATCAGAAATATTTTATTCATGAGGCAGTAATTTCAGTTACTACCAGTTCTTTAAAAAAAAAGAAAAAAAAAATGGCACTCTGCAAATAAACAGTGCCATCTAGTGACTAACAACGAAGCCAAATTTATTACCAGCTTATAGTTCATCTTTCAAAAATCTTACCTATTTTTATCATTCCTCCTAATTTCCTAGATAAGATCAAAGTGGCTAGGCAAAACAAATAACAGAAAAGCCGATAATAATTTGTTAAGTCTTTTAAGAAGGATTAGAAGCAGAGACAACTGCATTAAAACCAATAAACTTTATAATTCTTCATCTGTTTTAAAACAATTTAACACCATATCCAGAAAATACACACTTCATCTGCTTAGAAAACTCAAACCACTAGAAATAACATAAAAGTTATAACAGAAACTTGCTCCTCCACCATAAAATGACATTAAAACTTTGATTTCAATGATTAAAAAAATGAGTAGATAATAAAAGAAATCTTCCAATAAAACTGTAATAGCTTCTCAGGAAGCTGAGACAACAATTTAAATATACATACATACATACATCTGACAACAATTTAAAATATATATACATACACGAATGTGTAAGTGCACACACAGAAACACATTCATACCAGGACAACAATTTAAATATATATACATATATACATACATACATACATACATACATACATCTGACAACAATTTAAAATATATATACATACACGAATGTGTAAGTGCACACACAGAAACACATTCATACCAGGACAACAATTTAAATATATATACATATATACATACATACATACATACATACATACATCTGACAACAATTTAAAATATATATACATACACGAATGTGTAAGTGCACACACAGAAACACATTCATACCAGGACAACAATTTAAATATATATACATATATACATACATACATACATACATACATACATCTGACAACAATTTAAAATATATATACATACACGAATGTGTAAGTGCACACACAGAGACACATTCATACCAGGACACACTTCAACTCTGCCAGTGACTACAGTGGAGACAGAAGTGATTTTTGCAGGTCGTAAAGCTCTATAGGAGCTAAAGACAATGGTCTGAAGCCCAAAGCAGTCATCCTAAAAACAGTCACTTTGGAATAAAGTGTCAGGGCTGCCAAAGAGAAGAAAAATCTATTAAGGCCAAGCTCAAATTTAGTACATATGACCAACGATAAAATATTTAAAACATACTACTGTTCCATTAAAGTTTACATGATGGGGAGAAGGGTCAAGAACATGAACCTTTACAGTATCCTGAATTAGGAGACCAAGGTGACAGGCAAGCACAGAGCAGCTCCCAGAAGGCATCACCACAGCTAAAAACAGACTTTTGGATCCATTTCCTGTGTCAGCTTTGAAATTATTGGAGACGCTGTGAACAGATTTCCAAGGTCAAAGCCTGGAATGAGAATCCTACAAAGAAGGCCAATGGCATGATGATTTTCTAACAATTTCACCTATCGAGGCTTTAGGAATTAGTGTTCTCAGAAAATAACATCAAACAAGAAAAACCATATATGTATACACAAATATGGGCTTCCTCAGAGGCTCAGCAGTAAAGAATCGGCCTGCAATGCAGGAGACATGGGTTCGATCCCTTGGTTGGGAAGATTCCCTGGAGAATGAAATGGCAACCCACTCCAGTATTCTTGATTAGGAAATCCCATGGGTGGAGGAACCTGACAGGCTGCATGAAGTCCATGGGGGTCGCAAGAGTCGGACACGACTTAGCAATTAAATAAGAACAACATGTAAACACAGTATTACTTTTTATCTTAAAAGGGTCAAAGTCATATCCAGAGAACTAAAATATTCTTCAGCTCTTGATCGTGAAATTTTGAAAATATAAAATGAGATCAGGTTTAGACGAGATATGGAGAATCATGGTAAGTTAGCCTTACCAGCATGAATATATCTTCCATGGAAAAGTATCTTAGAAAAAGAAATCTCAGTTATATTTAATCCTAGAGTTGTAAAATTCCTGTTAATAACAGATCACAACAGTATATTTTTCATACAACTGTGGCTTAAATGAGTGATATACATAAAGTACTTATCTCTGGCCTGCCTATGAGTGTTAGTTCTTTACCTTCAAACACAGAGACGATTACAGCAAGAAAAATGACCTAACAAGTCACAGTAGAATGAATTTCTAAGGAATATTTTAATTAGAGCTATAATATTTTTGTTACCCTTTTACACAGTAATCTGCCTTCTGAGAAATGACCCTGATGAAATAATCCTGTTCTGTTCACTGCAGCACAATAAATCATAGAGGGAATGAATGAAAAATGTAAGGGCTGAACAAAAGATGAACTAATATCACTGATTGAAATATTATGTGTGAGTGAGTGTTAAGTCACTCAGTCATGTCTGACTCTGCGACTCTGTGGACTGTGGTCCACCAGGCTCCTCTGTTTATGGGATCCCCCAGGTAAGAATCCTGGAGTGGGTTGCCATGCCCTCCTCCAGGGGATCTTCCCGACCCAGAAATTGAACCCAGGTCTCCTGCACTGCAGGCAGATTCTTTACTGTCTGAGCCACCAGGGAAACTCTGAAATACTATGCACCCATTAAAATGATTAAGAATTTATAGAAATAGAAATTATCACTGTCAGCATCTTATGTTTTAAAAAAATATGAGAAAATATGAATTAAATATTAGGATAATCATTATGTAAAATAAAGCAATGAATTATCAAAGGAGAGGGGAAGATAAGGAAACAAAAATTTAAAACATGAATCTTTTGAGGTAATAGGGCTAAGATTTTTTTTTGCTTCTTTCTACTCTCAATTATTTCCAGAATACTCCATAATAAACAGATACTATTTTTATAGAGAATCTAATAAAAATGTAATTTTTAAATGGAAATCCTATTTATTAAGTACACATAGTGGAGGAAATTTTCTTGAGATCATTCTGTCCAGTCTGGCTTTGTTATGTCTGTCCAGAATGCACTTATATTCCTGCAAGAACGACAGTTGATATCAAAATTACAACATATTACCACTGATATGATCTGAATTTCTAAAACATTCTTTCATGGCTTTCTATGGCTTCCACAGAAAAAAACCAAAATATCTCAGGAAGTCATAAGAACACAAAAGATAAACAGAAGCGTCAAGTTTTTGACCTTTCAACTAAAGTCAGAATTTTTAAAAAGTTCATCTGTCGTTTATACTTCTTTAGTCTATCTTAGACTTTAAAAAAAAAAAAAAAAGAATACGGCTACTGGCTTCACTCATAAACTCAGATACTCAAGTTGTCCAGTCACCTGTTAAAAGAGTGAGTATAGGCAGTAGCAGTAAAAGCTTCAAGCTGTTCCACAACATCCTTTGAACCCTGACCTAAGGGACCAACTCCGATAGTCTGCAGGTAGTTGGGTTTCCAGGACCATTCAGCCTCACTGCTGAGACTGTCAATAGAAGTGCCATTCTCTGATGTAGACAGCTCTGCACCTGGAGCTGGGCTAACAATCACATCACATAGCCTGCCAAACGGGAAAAGGACAGCACTCGGGCACCACTGACCTGGGATAGAAGTGAACTTGATGCTGGGGCTGAAAAGCTCTACTTCTAACATTCTTTTACGATCTAATCCTCCACCCCAAATCCTGTAGTCTCTGTGTAACGTCTTAAAGAAAGTTCAGCTTTGTTACAAGAAAAAAGAAATATGCAACTATACACAGCTACCACAAGATGGCGCCAGCATCATAGTACATCATCAGATGCGAAAAGGCATTCATCATCATTGGACACTCCACGTTCTCATCCTGGTACATCTCTTGCTCCTCTCTCTTTCTATTTACTGAGACTTGGTCAAATATTTTACACAATGTTAGTTTTTTTATTATTGTTTATACAAGCTTAGGGATTTTGTTGTTGTTGTTGTTCGCTTGAGTTTATTTTCTGAAGAAACAAACAATAATCTTAAACTTGAAAAAATCCTCAACTATATTATTTTTCCTCCTTTGAGCTGGTTCATTTTCCTGGATATGACTGTGCCCTAGCTAAATTCATACCACTAATGAAGGGAGAAATTACAAGATGGCTTAAATACATGAATTTTAATTTTTTAAGTTGTTTTCAAATATATTTGGAGAAGGTGATGGCACCCCACTCCAGTACTCTTGCCTGGAAAATCCCATGGACAGAGGAGCCTAGAGGGCTGCAGTCCATGGGGTCGCGAAGAGTCGGACACGACTGAGTGACTTCACTTTTCACTTTCATGCCTTGGAGAAGGAAATGGCAACCCACTCCAGTCTTCTTGCCAGGAGAATCCCAGGGACGGGGGAGCCTGGTGGGCTACCATCTATGGGGTCACACAGTGTCAGACACGATTGAAGTGACTTAGCAGCAGCAGCAGCAAATATATGTGTGTGTGTGCTCAGTCACTAAGTTGTATTAGACTCTTTGTGACCCCATGGACTGTAGCCCACCAGACTCCTCTGTCCATGGGATTCCCCAGACAAGAATACTGGAGTGAGTTGCCATTTCCTACTCCAAGGGATCTTCCCAACTCAGGGATCGAACTTGTGTTCCTGCATCTCCTGTGTTGGCAGGCGGGTTCTTTACCACTGAGCCACCTGAGAAGCCCCATAGCATGGCGGATGGAGCCCAAATGGAACACATCAGGTCTCTGAGCTTAGGAGGCACACGCTGGAGGTGGGGACTGCTGAGATGGGTGAAATTTAGCAGAGCAGTGGGAGAAGGAGCTCCAGAGATCTGTAAAGGCGTCCTGTTAAGTCTTCGGCTGAAAATGAACTTGCCGGAGCAGAGGCACAAGGACGCACAGGGGACACGCACCAGGGGAGCACGGGTAGAACGGACATTCTGGAGGCCACGCAGAGCAGGAGACAGGATTCTAAACAAGAGGGCGGAATGTGCACTGCACACTCCAGTCGTTCAAATGGAGCCCGAGAAAGGCACACCTCCAAAGTCAGGCTACTCTAGACACATCCTAACAAAGTTAACGATAAGCCTTGAAGGGGTATATTAGCAAATCATCTGCTTGCCCAAATAAAGGACAACATTCTCTACAACACGCACTGTCGACAGGGGTGATATTATGCCCAGAGGCTAAAACTGGTACTTGGGAAGATATTGTTTAGTCGGTAAGTCTCATCTGACTCTTTTGTGACCCCATGGACTGTAGCCCCTCCAGGGTCCTCTGTCCATGGAATTCTCCAGGCAAGAATACTGGAGTGGGTTGCCATCTCCTTCTCCAGGGGATCTTCCTGACCCTGAAATCAAACCCACATCTCCAGTATTGGCAAGCGGATTCTTTACCATGGAACTACTAAGGAAGCCCACTTGGGAAGATGAAGAATTTTAAATATTACAAAGATTCATGGCCTTACAAAGAGCCACATTACATGAACAGATATTCAGATACACAGTATATTCATGGTATTAAAATTTCCTGGGGGATAGAGGAGCAATTAGAAAAAAGTCTTAAAAAGTTCCTTAGTGGGGTGAGAACAACGAAAAAAAATTATTGAGAGGCACTACTCCACAGGAAAACAACAAATTGCAGGCTTTTTAACAAAGATCCACAGTATCAAGTACATACTAATAAAATTAGTAGACATGCAAAGAAACAATGGAAGAGAACAGAAAGCCTAGAAGTTGACCTGAATTTGATTCAACATGCAATGAGAACTCCAGAATTCTGTGGAACAGTGTGACATATTCAGATCAAGGTGTTAGAAAGATCATTCCAGAGTGGAGAGAAGGATGGTTTAGGTCGGGAGAAGAACAGAAGAAGAAAAGGCTACTAGAACCATCCAGATTGAGAAACATGAACGCTTCCAGTGGTGGTGATGAAAGCAGGAAATATTTAAGTGGAAGGATTGTTAACTCTCAGTGACCAACTGGATGTGCAAGAAGATAAAGAGGGAAAAATGAAAGCTCATGCTGAAATGACTAGCATTGTCAAATTTAAGGTTTAAAGGACCCTGGATTAGAAGTGCCCAGTAAATACTAAGGAATATGAATTTAGAGCTGGAGGGAGGTCTCAGTGAGAAACCCAAGAGAATATAGCTGTGGTCACTGAAGTCACAGGAGTGATAACATAGGAGTGAGACAGTGGGGTAAGTGGAGAAGAAGACTGAAGAGTTCAGGCAGCTGAAGGATGGGCACAGGAGGAAGAAGGGCCAGAAAAAAGAGAGTAAGCAGGCAATGGGGTTGAAGAAAAAAGTGCTGAGTTGTCCTCTGCCTTTCCCCACTGGCATAGATGTTCCCCCAAGGTCTTGATATTACAAGGCCATGAGAGAACGTCTTCATTTGCAATAAACTTTGCAAATAAAAGAGGAAGGACCATCTCTACTACTCTTTCCTGGGATTCAATACTTCTAGACATATCAGTATAACAAAGTAATCCAACGTCTTTAAGAAGATATTTTTAATTCCATTAAAAAATAAAAGAATTAAATGTAAGAAGAAAATAAGAGTCAAAAGGGAATTATGTAAATATCTTCTACATTCTATTCAAATACCTCATGTGACAAAATATAGTAAAGTGGACAAAACTGTAAAACAGGAGGCAAAGGACCTCTTACTTCTCAAAGCCCTAGAATCACTTCCAATCAAGACGGAGGAAAAGCCAAGGTCTTTACCCCGCCTACAATGCCCTTACTGATCATTCTTCTGTCTCCCTCTATAACCATATGCACCTCTCTCTCTCCCCGACTCAAGCAGAGAACACCCAGGCAAAAAGTCACAACAGCCCTGCTAGTCACTATCAACTTACTCACCTTATTTATCGAATTTAACACTATCTGAAATTGAGATATATGCATTTACTTGCTTCTCATCATCCCCACTACAATATAAATTCCATACAAGCAAGAACTTGATCTCTTAATCATGGCTTTTTTTCCCAGCACCCAGGACACCGCCTGATTACTACAGCACTCGAGAAAGATCTCTTGAGGACTTCCCTGGTGGTCCAGTGGGTTAAGAACCTGCCTGCCAATGCAGGGGACGTGGGTTCGATCCCTGGTCTAAGATTCCACACGCGGTGGGGCAACTAAGCCCGTGTGCCACAACGACTGAGCTTGTGCTCTAGAGCCTGCAGCTCCAGAGCCTGCACGTCTAGAGGCTGTACTCTGCGACAGAGCAGCAGCTGCAATGAGACGCCCAGGCACCACGACTAGGGAGCGGCCCTCACTCGCCACAACTAGAGAAAGCCAGTGCACACCAACAAACACCCAGCACGGCCAAAAATAAAGGAGAAAATAAAAGATTTGTTGAATGAAACCCGTAATCAAGTTGAACCTCTTTGTGCCATCGTGTGTAAACTGGGGATAGTAATCCACAGCTGTTCTGTCTACTCTCTATACAATGAAATGAATAGTGCATGGTAAAGCACTTTATAAACTGAATCACATACAAGGCGGCGGTGGTGGTGGTGGTGGTGAAGGATGTTTCCTGACACAGTAGAAGGGAGCTGTGTGGCAAATATACAAAGAAACACAAGAATCTTAATGATCACCCAGAGAATAAATGTTTAGTTCATAGTTGCTCATTCCATTTTCGTTTATAACAGAAAATACACCTGAGAAACGTTTACCTATGTGATATCCAAATACCTGAACGACTCTACTCAAGACTGCAGTCGTTAGGAAAGAAATTCTTAACACTGAGTTAGCTCCCTTAGAAGCCATAAAAGCAACTTAACTTCTGAAAAAAAATTAAGAAGAAAAGATTAAAACTAAATTTAGTGTTGCAGTGCAGTGAAGTTGCTCTTTGCGACCCCATGGGCTGTAGCCCGCCAAGCTCCTCCATTCATGGGATTTTCCAGGCAAGAATACTGAAGTGGGTTGCCGTTTCCTTCTCCAAATATAGTGTTATGGGTTGAATAATGTCCCCCCATTTCATGTGTTGAAGTCTAACCCTTAATACTTCAGAATATGACTGTACGTGGAGATGGGGGTCTTTAAAGAGTTAAATGAAATAAAATGAGGCCATTGGGGCGAGCCTTAATCTAATACAACTGGTTTCTGTATGAGAAGAAGAAATTAGAACATAAACACATAGGGGCTGTAAAGACACAGGGAGAAGACAGCCATCCACAAGCTACAGAGAGAGGCCTCATAAGAAACAAACCGTTACAACACCTTGATTTTGGACTTCCAGACTCCAGAACTTCAAGAAGACACATTTTTGTTGTTTAAGGCACCCAGTTTGGGGTACATTGTATGGCAATGCTAGCAGACTAATATGCTTAGTTGTCTTACAAACCAAGAGAAGAAAATCTTTGAAAAAGCACTTCATAAAGATGAAGTAAACAAACTAAAATAATCCTTATACATATTTATTTTACTTTAATCACTTATATTAAAACATTAACTTTAATTAGAACTAAGTACAATTTTAAGTTATCAGATTTTTAAATCAATCCAATTTTCTCATCATCTCTCACATTCTTGCTAAGGGAACCTATCTTTTGCGAGCAGGGAAAGTTTTATCTAGTACAAAGTACAGAAGAGAGGAAGTTACATTTCTTTCCTGAATTTAGGCCCATTGTGGATTCTGATTTTTCTTTTTAATTAATAGGCGGGCAACTTAAAAAGTAATTGCATCAGAGTCATTGACATACCCCGACTCAGCTTCTTAGGCAACTACCCATGATAACGTAAAACAAATACGAAGAACTGCAGGTCATCCTACTTCCAGACTTCAGGTGAAATTCTTATGAGACTCGGTACCACCGGTCTTGGAGTGGGAGGCTACACTATGGTCTAGGAGATGTGGCTTCCAAAAGTGAAGCAGCTAGGGAGGAAACAGAGGCAGAAGGGTCCTTATAAATTCTCAACTTTCTTTATAAATTTGGACCCCAGGGTCGGAAATACAGTCGGTTTACATGCCCACACCTGACTCCTGTCGCTCACAGTATGGTAAGCTCAGATCTTTCTTCATCTACACTTTTTTAAATTTTAATTTTTAATTGTGGTAAAATACATATAAAATGTACCATCTTCATCAATGTTAAGTGTATGGTTCATTGTGGTGAAATATATTCACACGGCTGAGCAACCAATTTCTACAGCTTTTTCATGCCGCAAAACTGAAATTCTACAGCCATGAAACAGTAGCTGCCCGGTTCCCCTCCCCTCAGCGCTTGGCAACCGGCAATCTACTTTCTACTTTAAGGGCCTCATTTAAGTGGAAACAAAGTATTTGTCCTTTGTGACTGGCTTATTTCGCTTAGCATAATGTTCTCAGTGTTCATCCTTGCCATAACTATGTCAGAATGTCCTGCATTTTCAAGGCTGCCTTAATAGTCCACTGTATGCACACACCACCCTGTGTTCATGCACTCACCTGTGAATGCACACTACGGGGCTTACCTGGTGGCTCAGAGGGTAAAGCGCCTGCCTGCAGTGAGGGAGACCAGGGTTCGATTCCTGGGTCAGGAAGATCCCCTGGAGAAGGAAATGGCAACCCACTCCAGAATTCTTGCCTGGAGAATCCCATGGACAGAGGAGCCTGGTAGGCTACAGTCCATGGGGTCACAAAGAGTCAGACATCAGACATGACTGAGCGTCTTCATTTCTTTCTTTCTTTCCATCTAGGTTGCTTCCATCTTTGGGTATTGCCACAATAACACAATATCTTCAAGATCCTGCTTTCAATTTTCTTGAGTATATACCCCGAAGTGGAATTGCTCATCTGTATCTGTCTGCTCCTATTACCTTCTAATTACTAACAATTTTAATGTCAATATCTTTAAATTTATATTCTTAAGTTTGCTAATGGTGGGTGGAGATGAAAGTCAGATACATAGGAAGAGAAAGCTAAATATTCTCATAAGACACTCAATACAAAGGACCCTTTATATAAATTATTAATTGAGTTCCTGGAGGGGAGAAGTGTAATATATCCTTTTAAAACTCTGGTAATAAAGGCTATGAAGCCTATCTCAGAAAAACATACATATAGAAACACACATCCAAATACACTGATATAATTTCAGGACATCCACAAGTCCCTGAAGTCCATCCATGAACAATTCAGCTTAAAACCTGCAAACTCTGAAAGGCCCCAAATCAGATTTCAAAATTCTGATAAATGCTAAATATCAATAAATACCATCCAAACTCAAAAACCACATGACTTGGGTCTATATTGTGAGTCAGGAATCCAACATACCTTCAAGTCCATCATTAGCCAGCCCTACAAGCAAAACAATGGAAGCTCTTGCATGTCTTTGGCACAAGCTCCTAAAGACGACGCATTTAATGCTGACTAAGGTGTGTGGGGGAAGCAATAAAAAAAAAGATGTGACAATCACTGTAAAGATTGGCAAGTATAATAAAGGATCAAATCTGACTCACGAAATCTGTCTCGAGTTTTCCCATCTCTTGCTTGTAGCTTCTCATCCTGTTGCTGTACATTCCTCGACTTTGGGGAGGTATCTCTCGGACTTCCAAATCCATCTGTTCCAGCTGGAAGGGTGAGAGAAAACCATGGTTTAAACCATCTGCTTACTCTTCACATGACTTGACGTTGAGAGCTGAAAGGATTTAATTCCAAGTCCTCATTTTACAACTTGAGGAGCCAGGCCCAGGGAGCAAACTGCCTGTGGTCAAGTGAACACTGGGACCACTTCTGTGCTCCATTTTTGTTAAGGTCAATAAACAGTTACTGAGGACTTGCCAAGTGACACACGGAGTGCCAAAGTGTTTACTCTGTCAAGAATTTTTAAAACCATGTGCATTAAGCCAAACGCCCTCCATGAGAATGATTTTACTGTCTGTGGAGTATCCTGTCATCCAACCCAAACTGGTCTGGTCTTCCGACCTCAAACCACTAGGACTATGAGAAGATATACCAAACCATGATTTCTACAGTTACTCAGTTATTTGGTGAAAATTCTCCTGGAAAGTCTTCTGATTAGGATACAACCAATATGTGATCGTGACCTCCAACCTCATACTTTATAACCAGGTGGATATGGAGCTAAATGGATATAGTAACATATTACATTACACATAGCTCAGTGAAATCACAGCAGGGAACTTTATAACAACCTGGATACAACACATGAGCATTTCATGGGAGGCAATACTGAAATAGTATGATGATTAAGAAAACAGGCTTTCAAGTCAGACACCTGCGTTCACATCATAGGCTCCACTGCTCACTAGTCATGCAAGCTTGGACAGGCTTCTTAACTTCTCTGGGTCTCACTTGTCTCATTTCTAAAAAATAGTATGTCTTTTAATAGACATCTATAAAGATTAAACAGGGTAATTCCTATAATGTGCTTAGAACAGATGTCTTTTACTTGGTAATTACTCAACTAATGTGAATAATAGGAGTGGTGATTACTGATGATGAAACAGAAAGACAGCAAGCATGATGTAAGTTATCAAAGATAGCTTATTTCTACTTGGCATTAAAAAATAAAAACCAACAACTACAAATTGGCTCAGGTCATGTCTAATAAACTCACATCCAAAAATGTTGTCAGATATTTTGCCTCTTAGAGCAAATAGCCCTAATAAATTATTTCCATAAACACTGCACACTTGGCACCAATTCAGCTCTTACTTGTCTGAGTAAAAATAGTAGAACTCAGATAAACAAAATTTTTAAAAAATGTTTCAATTCAGTCTTCAATTTTTATAAGGGGAAAAGATTTTTCATTAGCCTTGATTTAAGTAGTAACCATTTAAATTATTGCCATGTCTCAGCATAAATATGAAGCACCAATAAATCAGTTACTCAGCAACACAATTATTTAGAGCACTTCTCTGAAATCATCATTAAGAACTGAGTTTTAGAAAGGTGGAGCAGGATCATCCAGACAAATAACTGCAAAAGCACATGTAAGAGAAAATCTGAGTGTTAACTACATTTTTGTTTCAGTCATTTTATAAGAACATTCTAATTAAAAGTAGGACTTTATTGTTTTGGGCTCCAAAATTACTGCAGATGGTGACTGCAGCCATGAAATTAAAAGACGCTTACTCCTTGGAAGGAAAGTTATGACCAACCTAGATAGCATATTCAAAAGCAGAGACATTACTTTGCCAACAAAGGTCCGTCTAGTCAAGGCTATGGTTTTTCCTGTGGTCATGTATGGATGTGAGAGTG
>NW_011495018.1:18490874-18502693 GCF_000754665.1 Bison bison bison
GGCTGAGCGCCGAAGAATTAATGCTTTTGAACTGTGGTGTTGGAGAAGACTCTTGAGAGTTCCTTGGACTGCAAGGAGATCCAAGCAGTCCATTCTGAAGGAGATCAGCCCTGGGATTTCTTTGGAAGTAATGATGCTAAAGCTGAAACTCCAATACTTTGGCCACCTCATGCGAAGAGTTGACTCACTGGAAAAGACTTTGATGCTGGGAGGGATTGGGGGCAGGAGGAGAAGGGGACGACAGAGGATGAGATGGCTGGATGGCATCACTGACTCGATGGACGTGAGTCTGAGTGAACTCCGGGAGTTGGTGATGGCCAGAGAGGCCTGGCGTGCTGCGATTCATGGGGTCGCAAAGAGTCGGACACGACTGAGCGACTGAAATGAACTGAACTGAACTGAACTGAAGACAAAGAAAAAGGAAACACACGACAAACACTTGAAATGAAACCAGAAACAAGAGTAATACTACTAGTTTTATATTATCACAACATTCACATGGCCAGTGTCAACTGGAAGACATGGTAATTATGAGACATGTAGTGTCCAGGAGATTAATACAAATTGTTCAACAGAAATACAACTAATTCTAACAAGTAAAATCATAATGAAGTTCTTTTCCTAGGGTCCTCATCAAAAACACAGTATATAATGATGTGTGTCCTTAATAAGGATGCCATCAGAATTAAGTCAGCTGCCTAGATATGTTAAACAAACAGAAACACGTATCTAAGACAAAACTCTTCATATTAGTAACAACTGGAGATGACCATAAGTTCTACAGGGGTATAACCATGTTTTACAGTTCTTGGTATAGTGAAACTTCAGTTATTAGGAAAGAGGCTTTCTAATATCATCATGTAAATCAATGTCTCCAAAAGGCAAACCAATGAACTGAAACATAGATTTGATGGCAAAGACAAACAAAAACCCTGCTACTGAGAACTTAACAAAAAGCTAAGAAATTAACCCAAGATCCTAAGAATTGACCAGCTGTACTTCCCTGGTGGCTCAGTGGTAAAGAATCTGCTTGCAATGCAGGAGACCCAGGTTTGATCCCTGGGAAGACTGGGAAGATCCCCTGGAGAAGGACATGACACCCCCTCCAGTATTCTTGCCTGGAGAATCCCATGGGCAGGGGAGACTGGTGGGCTGCAGTCCAAGGGATTGCAAGGAGTCGGACACGACTGAGTAACTAAGCATGCACTGTGCATGGTGAGCATATCAACCAGAAGGAAGAAGCGTCTCGGTTGGCAGCTATGGCGTACAGAAGTTCAGTCTTCGTACATGAAGGCCAGGAAGCCAGAGGAAAACAGTTGATTGTAAAAAAGAAAGGAAAGAGAAAAGAATTTGGAAAAAAAACAAACAAAAAACAACTTTCAAAACAGAAGCAAACATGAGAGGCTGAGGAGTTAGAATAAAGCTGCTCCTGCAGAGACAGTGAAATTAGAAGTAACTCTTACAGAGTGTGGGCTTCCCGGATAGCTCAGCTGGTAAAGAATCTACCTGCAATTCAGGAGACCCAAGTTTGATTTCTGGGTCAGGAAGATCCAGTATTCTTCAGCTTCCCTAATGGCTTAGCTGGTAAAGGCTCAGCTGGTAAATGGCTCGCCTGTAAAGTGGGAGACCTGGGTTTGATCCCTGGGTTGGGATGATCCCCTGGAGAAGGTGAAGGCTACCCACTCCAGTATCCTGGCTTGGAGAATTCCAGGGAATGTATAGTCTGTGGGGCCACAAAGAGTTGGACACTACTGAGTGACTTTCACTTTCACTTTTACAGGGTATGGAATGCACAGGCGTTCTGATAGTCAGAAAGGAACCGGAGATGGGCAAGATGGAGCAGCAGCTCTGCAACTTGCTGCCTGAGCACTCATAGACATGAAAGGAAGTGTCTGCGGTGTAATGGGGAGCCACAATCACCTACTCCTCAGAACCCCCCACCTGTCTTGAGCAGCAGGCCTGCCCCATATGGCCCTGCTCCTCAGGCAAATTAGCTTGGAGTGCCACCCCTTAGAGTCCTTTGGAGACATTCATCATGCCGCAAGGCAACTTAAGAGTCTAAGAAAGTTCTATAGAAAAATATCGCTGTTGTCAATGTTTAGTTGCTCAGTCATGTCCAACTCTTTTGCAACCCCATGGACTGCAGCCTGCCAGCCTCCTCTGTCCATGAGATTCTCCAGGCAAGAATACTGGAGTGGGTTGCCATTTCCTTCTCCAGAGGATCTTCCCAACCCAGGGATCGAACCCACGTCTCATGCACTGAATTGCATTACAGGCGGATTCTTTACTCCTGAGCCACCAGAGAAGCTCAGAAAAATATTGGGTTGGCCTAAAACATTCATTCAGGTTTTTCTATAACATCTTATGAAAATACGTGAATGAATTTTTTGGCCAAACCAATGAATAACCTAAAAAAGACCCATAATTGGAGAATTCTGTTTAAGCTACAGTTTGCAAACTTGTTTGAACAGGCAACACCAGTTAACAGAAACACACTTTGGAAACTGTAGTAACTATATCAGTACTGAAGGAACACCACCAAGTGGTACCCTCCAGTATGGAGAAAAGCAATACCTCATTTAGGACCACAATGCAGGAACAAGACGAATCATACTTGCAATACCAGTCTTTGAAACCCCAAATTAGGACACAATATATTTCAATACTTTTTGTTACTTGATTTGAGAATTTATTAGTATCAAAAAGTAGTGGCTAAGTTAAAGCTCTGGGTTTAGCATACCTAAGTCCAAATCCTTACAGAAGCACTAACTGGGTGTGGGACCACAGACAAGTTAATTAATCTTTCTAAGCCTCAGTTTTCCCATCTACGAAATGGGAGTAATGATGTTCCTCTGTGTATCTCTCACACTTCTACATGTCTTGCTGCAACACCAAGAATGCAAGGCCCTGATCACTCTTTTCCCAGGCAGGGAGCAATCTGGGGGTCGGAAACAATGTGTGCCTTGGGGCAAAGACCAGGCTTGCTTACAGGCTGCTATAAAGCGGTATCCTTCCCAGGCCCCGCGTTTCTCTCCTATAAGATAATCCACTGACGTGGAGGCATTTTTCTAGGCAAACATGCACAGCCCCTTGGCAACTGGGGCTCAGGGAACTGACATAAGCCTGCTGAAATTTTGGCAGCAGCTTTTGCTGTGAGTAATAAAAGCCTTTTGTCTCTGACGTAGGAATCTAATGTCTTCTATCAGCATCCTTGAGATTGTGGTAAGCTCACTTGTGAGTGGACAAGTAGGGAAAAGCTCGATCCTTAACAGTTTTTGACAAACAGTCCCTGTCTCATAGAGATTTTGTAAAAATTAAATAATATAAAGCAAATAACATGCTTAACCCATGTGTGGTACCTAATACACCTTTAACCAGGGTCAGCTATTTATAGCTATTATGAAAGGTACTATGAAGTGATAAAAACTCCAAGTGGGCATTTAATGAATCACCTTTATTTAGAGGAATAAAATGCCAAGAAGCTATTAAATTCTCTCCAATGTAGACACTGATGAATTCTTAATCATGAGCGCTTAATCAGGTATGCTTCACATCTCTACATTGAATAAATGAAGTTTAGAGGAAGGCATCAGGTTAAATGGCTCTGGTAGTGTTTTAAATGTTACTAAGCCTATACGTACCAGTTCTTTTGCTTCTTCGAGCTGTTTCTCCACATTTGCAACCATCTGCTTCTTCTCATCTGAAACAAACAATAACATCAAGGAATTGCTAAGGTTACAGATAAACTTAATATTTAAAAACTTCTATTTTTAGATATCTTTTTTTCCTTTCTGATCAACCAGAGTAAAGGATTAGCATATCAGGCAAATGGCCATATCCTTCTTTGGTGGGTTAGGAAACACTGTAAGACACTGATTCTAGGCAATCTGGAAATACATAATCCTGTAGAGTACTGAAGAGATGCTGTAACATTTTTATGAAAAAACAAAAATTATTTTGCTCTTTAGAAGAGACTGTGTCAACAACAGATTTAGAGGTGGCATGAGGAATCTACAAACTCATGAATTCAATAAATTGGGAATAATGTACTCATGAGTACAACTTAAAAATCACATATTAAAAAAAATTCATATATAACAACAAAAGCCCACAAACTAAAAAACCAAAAGTGACATATAATAATTCCTAAAACTGAGCAAGATCTTACCATCCTTTAAAAAATTGTGCTCTCCTTAAGAGATGAATGCAATGGAAGAAATATTTGAAGTCAGAACTACTGATTCTAAACCCCAAACCATTATCTACTCATGGTTATGGGATCTTGGGTAAGAAAGAGTTTTTAGCTGAGACTTGGTATATACTCTCTAAACTGGAAATTAAATACATCTACTGGACTCTTTTTAGCTCAAATAAGTTGATGCAAGAGGAATTACTCCTAATTTGTAAAGTGCTAAATATCTACATGTGATTTCTTCAAATCGTACCACAATCAAGCTATAACCCAACCACAACTCTCCATTCTAGGAGACACATGTTCTAGCAGATACTTTTGGAAAAATTATCCTTACCCCCATTCCAAGTCTATCAGCCCATTTATTTCTCCCCAGAAATCACCAGCTCTTTGAAGTTTTTTCTAACCCAACAGAAGAATTAACTACTGGCTTTTATAGAAAATTCCTGTGTCTCTTACATAATCCTCATGATTTATCTCTCACACTCACAGGTCTGATTTATCTTCTACCTTGGAGGCTCTGGGAAGACAGGAACCATGTCCTAGTTCTACAGTCTAGTGCTGAGCCTGATGTATAATCAGTTCTCAAATCATGGTAGTAAAATGAATAAATGGTGCAGTGAGTACAAGAATTTACCAAAGAAGCTATGCTACCAACCATGCTGGTTTCACTTTCGCCATTTAATCCCTCTTCCCCCATTTAATCTTCCTGAAATGTGGCTCTGGTTGAATCATTTGAGCCTGGAAGTCAAGGCCCTCCACATTCCAGACCCAAGCAACTTTTCCAACTGTTATTTCCAACTACTAGCTCTCTAGTATGTGCACTGCATGCTATCCATTACTATCTAAGCAAATGTTATTCCCTGAGCTAAGCCTTTGTTCAAGGTACTAATTAGGTTCTTTGGCTGAATACAACAGAATTGATTCTGGCTAGCCTAAGCCAAAAATAGAATTTATTACAATAATTCAAGGTGACTCACAGGGTCTCATCACATCATGGCAAATAGAGGGGGAAAAAGTGGAAGCAGTGACAGATTTTCTTTTCTTGGGCTCCAAAATCACTGCAGATGGTGGCTGCAGTCATGTAATTAAAAGATGCTTGCTCTTCGGAAGAAAAGCTATGACAAACTTAGCATATTAAAAAGCAGAGACATCACTTTGTTGACCAAGGACCATATAGTTAAAGCTATGGTTTTTCCAGCAGTCATGTATGGATGTGAGAGTTGGACCACAAAGAAGGCAGAGTGCCGAAGAACTGATGCTTTTGAACTGTGGTGCTGGAGAAGACTCTTGAGAGTCCCTTGGACTGCAAGGAGATCAAACCAGCCAATCCTAAAGGAAATCAACTCTGAATAGTCATTGGAAAGACTGATGCTAAAGCTGAAGCTCCAATACTTTGGCCACCTGATGCAAACAGCCGACTCATCAGAAAAGACCCTGATGTTGAGAAAGACTGAAGGCAAAAGGAGAAGGGAGCAGCAGCAGATGAGATGGTTAGATAGCGTCACCGACTCAATGGACATGTGTTTGAGCAAACTCCAGGAGATAGTGGAGGATAGAAGAGCATGGCATGTTGCAGTCCTTTGGGTTGCAAACAGACACGAAATAGTGACCGAATAAAAAGAACAAAGAATCAGTGAAAAAGGTGAGTTCCCAAGCTCAGGGAGGACAGTACCTTGGTGGCTCAGAGAACCAAGGGAGCAGGAATTTACTCACAGTCTCTGCAGAAGCAGAGTCCAAATTCCAATTTCCGGCGAAAATTCACTGACTGTCCTCCCTTGAGTAAGGTATTTTCTTCTTGACCTGGACAGGGCATGGCAGCCTGTCAGTTCCACCAAGACTGGTTTTAGAGAATTTCTCAAAGGAAAATTGAGGAGATGCTCTCAGAAGATAGAACAGAGGATTCTGGGCCTTTGGAAGCAGCAGATGCCCACTGTATCCACTTCCTGCAACTCATTTAGTCTTTCCCCTTTTCTGTCTGCTGAATCCCACTACCCTTCCAGGTGACCTCCCAGGACATAATCTTATCACCTCTGAATTCCTAGACCTCCGCGCTCTACCCTAGCATCCCTGATGGCCATTAGTAATTGGTTCCCTTCAGCCTCATTTCCAGCTCCTTGAAGGCAGGGACCACTCTCGACACATCTTTGTCCTAATTCTGTATTTAGCACAGAGCGTTGTACATGGTAGGTGTGCACTGTGTGTTCACTGAATGAATCCACGAGTCTCATAATTCAGCAACGTATTTGTTACTCACAAAGAATAAGAAAAATTGTAAAAGGTCATCATAGAGTCCAGTTGCTTTTAAACATGGCTGCTCTATTTCATATTCAGTGCTCCCATTTAATTTAGTTTATGTTTTCCAACTTCTCCATCTCATTTTTTGTTGTTCTTTCTCAAGTCTTTATCAAACGTAGTAGAAAAGCTTTTGTATACATACATACATACATACATACATATATATATATATAGTACATATAATCTATATATGTTTTAGAAACCCTATGAATGTTTGTCTAGCTAAAATATTTATAACATTTTGGTTCCACTTGTTTGACCAAGTATGAATAGGATAGGATGCTAGATTTCTAATTTATATTCACCCAAAACTTTGATGTAGTTCCATTTATTTCGGCATCTAGTATTACTCCTAAAAGTCTAGAAAGTTTATTATCTCAGTGATTTAAAAAATTTTTTTGAATGAGGCTTGAAACTTCTAATCCAACTCTGAGAATATAAAGAAATGTTATATTGTAAAAAACAACAAACAGGAAACTGACGTGCAATACAGAATTATTAACTAAAGTACAGATTCTGTTCAAATTTCACACACACACAAAAACGAGAGAAAGAAAGAAAAATTGTATCAGTGAGGACTGGGGCAAATCTTCCTATTTAGAATGGCAAGTTTCCCTTTATGAAAGAAATAATTAAGACAAACCCATTCTAGAATGATTCGTGTGAATAAAGGACTAGAGTTGGAGACATTAATATAACTCATGTTTAGCTTATTATAAATATAGATGGCCTCATACACAAAACTTTATCAGTAAGTATATATACATGAGTTAGCATACACACATTTTTCTTTGCTGTGTCAGCTAAAAGGGTCCAGAAGTAATAAAACCTCAGTACCAATGTGCGTACCTCGTGTCCAGATCCTGGTTTCTAACACCATTTTTCAATAAAAGGAAAGAGGACTCCTTGGAGAAATAGCTACCGATTCAAGGACTGGTATATGAAAAATACAGGATGATTCTGGAGTATCTTATAATATCAGAAAGTAAGAAAACGCTAATAAGGAGAGAAAAAAAAAAACCCACTGATGGGCATATATCAAAATGACACAAAAGCTGGCTGGAAGGAATACCAATGGTCAAAGCTGCAATCATCTGAGCAGCAAAATAAAGTGGTATTGGAATACAACACAAAGTATAAATGAGTCTGTGCATATAAAGGACTGGATTAACAAGTGGAGAATAGACAAATCTCTCTAGAAGAATCATATAGAAGAATTCCAAATAATTTACATAAATCCTCAGCCTTCAAGGGGATGAAGCATGATCCCCTACTCCTTAAGTGTGGGCTATGCATATGATTTCCTTCTAAGAATATGGAGAAGAGGGAAAAGAGTAACTTTACAGTAGGGAAACCTGACAAATACTACCTTAGCCAGGTGGTCAAAGTTAACATCAAGACTGCTAAGTTCCCTTAGAGTGTGAATTCTTGACATGATGTGATGAAAACGGTGGTTTACCTCTGTGGTCTTCCTCTCAAAAACTTATAACCCTAGTCTGATGATGAGAAAAACATCCGTCAAATCCTAACTGAGGAACATTCTATAAAACAGTTGGTCAGTACTCCTCTAAACTGTAACGTCATCAAAAACAAAGAAAGGGCTGTCAAACTGTCACAACTAAGAGGAACCTGAGGAGTCATGACTACTACAAATGATTTGTAGTACCCTGGACTGGACCCTAGAATAGTAAAAAGACACTAGATTGGGGGAAAAAAATGAAGGAAATCTGAATAAAGTATGGACTTCAGTTAATAACAAGTAGCAACGCAGGTCCACTGGCGGCAAGAAATGTGTCATATTAATATAAGAAGTTAACAATGGAGGAAACTGGACGTGGACTACACAGGAATTCTCTGTATTATTTTTGTGATTTCTCTGTAAACCTAAACCTGTTCTAAAATTAAACATTTTTTTAAAAAATCAATGAAGCTATCACTTGCCGTGCATGTGTGCTCAGTTGCTTCAGCCATGTTCAACTTTTTGTGACCCCCATGGACTGCAGCCCACCAGGGTCCTCTGTCCATGGGATTCTCCTGGCAAGAATACTGGAGTGGGTTGCCGTTCGCTCCTCCAGGGTATCCTCCCAACCCAGGGATGGAACCTGTGTCTCCTGTATCTCCTGCATCGCAGGTGGATTCTTTACCCACAGAGCCACCTGGGTAGCCCAAGGCTATTACTCAGGTTAACTACATCATTTAAGGGATTAGAATGTGGATATGCATGAGTATGCCTAACTCAAGTCCTACCCACCCTACTTCAACTCACTCTGCACCTGAGTTCCTGAATTAGGTCTGGAACCATCTCTTCAACTCTAATTTTATAGAACAAAAATATAATGCATGCAAGTCACATAACAGAATTTTAAATTTTCTAGTAGCCACATTTCAAAAAGTTAAAAAAAAAAACAGAAGAAATTCATTTTAATATTTTTTTAATTTATTAATACTAAAAACATTGTCATTTCACTACAGGGCAACAGCTACATTTCAAGTGCTCAACAGTTACACATCAACATGACAGCTCCAGAACCACATGTATGTAAAGCAAAACACAGTATTCACAAATAAAAGCAGACTTTTCTGAATTCTCTTATTACAATCACTTTGCAAAGGCAAGAGAGAATCATGGATGAATGTCACAGCTTCTTCCACACATGGCCATGTCTAGACAGTGCCCAAAAGCCTCCAGGGATGGGGCATAATCAATTAGCTAGACTAAGCATTTCCTTCCAGAAAAGACACCTATCTCACCCCACCACTTCCACTTCTCTCCCTGACTTCCTCCCTGTTATCCTGAGTTCAGAGTCCAATTCCAAGTTTGTATCCTAAAGTGCCCATCACACATCTCCCTTCAAATGCAGGTGCTCATCAAGAGATTCACTCTAGTCTAGCACAGAAAGGAAACAAAATTGAGGGCCAATGTTTCTTTAAGAGTTCAACTAATGTCACAAAGTCTGAGAAGCTAGGTGCTGACTAACCCTACAGGTGTTGCCTTCACCACTGCAGTATCAGTAGCTGCTAATTTACCGTGCACTCTCTTAAGGGAGGAAAAATTGTGCTAGGGTACTATATGCTTTCCCCTTCAAGGATCACAACTAGGTTGTGGCAATGGGGTTTGCGTAACTCAATGAGGTCATGAGCCATGCCACGCAGAGCCACACAAGATGGCTGGGTCACAGCGAAGAGTTGTGACAAAACACGGTCCACTGGAGGAGGAAATGGCAACCCATTCCAATATTCTTGCCTCAAGAATCCCCTGAACAGTATGAAAAGGCAAAAGGATATGACACTGGAAAACAAGCCCTCCAGGTTGGAAGATTCAACATGCTACCGGGGAAGACTGGAGGGCAATTACTAATAGTTATGAGATGGTTAGACAGCATCACCAACTCAATAAGCAAACTCTGGTTGATAGTGGAGAACAGAAGAGCCCGGTGTGCTGCACTGCATGGGTTGCAAAGAGTAGCAACTCAGCAACTGAACAACAAAATCAGATGCTTTATTTCAATTGACTTTTACAACACTGTAAGGGTGAAACTATTATACACACACCCTGCCTCCAACACACACACACACACACACACACACACACACACTGAATTTTCCAGGTGGAGGAGGCAGACTTAGACAGGGCAGGTAATATGCCCAAGTTGCAGATCTAATAAGCAGCAGAGCTGGGATTCTAAACAGATCTGATGCCACCTGTGAACTGTAACCAAGTTACCATAATGCCTTTCTTGGTATTTCTGACTACAGCTACAAAATGATAGGCTTCACAACAGACCATTTTTGTCCCTGTACATGGTGAGGTAAGCAACTAACTGCAAAGAAACCTTTTGTTTAAGATCCTTCAGGAAGCCTGCCTGATGGCATGGAATTCTCGCCTCTATAAAGTATCTCCCCCTCTTACAACTCATCATCAGAGAAACAGGAACATCACAATTAGTATTAGTGATGGTTTTCACTCATCCATTTTCCTGACTTTACTCCAGAATACAAATCATTAAAATCAAAGCTCAAATATAGTGCCATAAGAATATTACTTAAGAAGAGACTGATCTATCTTTTGGTCCACAGAGTAATCAAATTTCTTTTTGAAGTTCTAAAATATTTAATCTTTTCTATTCTCTTGGAAGTAACACTTTAACACATTGTACATGCACAGCAGAGAATGAAGTTAGTTGCAATCAATCCAGTTTACTCTAATTCCATTTCAGTAAGTTAATATTTCAGGGACTAAACTGCTTTGGCTGAAAATTTTGCTCCAATTTTTAACCTTCTTAACTCAAGTAATTTCTGGGTCAACCACCAATGATGCCAGGAAGAGATTATAATTACTTTTAATCATACTAGTTCTGCATGGTTGCACATAATCAATTTCTGTTGTCCACAGATATACATCTGAAATGCATAACTACAAAGATATATTTTTCATCTTTCCCTATTTATCAACTAGAAACAGATTATAAAATGAGCAAGTACAAATAATTATTAAGACGGAAACCACAGTATTTTTAAGAATTACTAGCATTTAATTATTCAAGTTAGTAAGCATTTTTCCAGTGCCAGCTATAGTCTCCTTTCAATTCTCATGAAGCTGCTTCTTTGGACCTTACATTACATTGTAGCTGTAGAAATTCGAGGTCTTTATTTTTAACTTACTTAATTCAAAGGTTTCTATCTATGTGGTAAGAATGGTCACATTAAAATATAAAGGTAAGAAAACAACAACAACAACAACAATTGTAACAAATCTGTTTTCTTGGAATTGTCTGTTACAATTTTGCACCCAGGAATGACTTTGTTACTTTATAGCATAGCTTCTCAATACCAAAGCTATTAGCCCAGACAAAAAATGTTTCCTCAGCTATAATTCTGACAATTAAAAAACAGCAAAAATCCCACGGAAACCATGAATCCTGATATTCTGAGGTTCTGGGACTGAAGTCAAAGGAAGTAGGCTCCAACAATAATGACAACAAAAATCAAGATGATCTTGGGCGGTGGAGGAAAGCAGAACTGAAGAGAAGAGGCGAGGTGATGTATCATGAAGTGATGAGGCCATCGGCCACTTTCGCCACAACAATCTCCCAGGCAGCAGAGCTCCGTGGTATATGCTACCTTGGTTCTCTCCTCTTGTTCCCTCACTTGGACTCATACACCTCTTTAAGACATCATCCTCCACCTTCTCCAGAACTAACTGGGACTTCAGGAGATGAGTGGGGTGTAAGTTCAGAGATTCTGGCTTCAAGCAAATGTCCCTATTAATAGAAAATAGGTGTGGGGGGGGGGGGGGGAAAAAAAAAAAAAAAAAGAAAAAAAATTTTTT
>NW_011495018.1:18502793-18542607 GCF_000754665.1 Bison bison bison
AAAAAAAAAAAGGGGGGGGGGGGGGGGGGAGAAAAATAAAGAAATAAAGGAAGAAAATTATTTATAAACACATAAGTTTGGGGAGAGGTGGGGAAAGGAACAGAGGAATCACAACTTAGGTCTAGGAGAAATTATTGCTGGCATCAAGGACTGACTGACAAGGTGGAACAATGAAGTTGACCACCAGTTCACAGATAAACTTTACACCACAGAGTGAAGGTAGATGGTTCAATTTCCCTACCACAACTAAGTCCCTGAATAGCAATCTTATTTGCAACTAAATATTCAAATTAAATCTGTATTGAGAGAAAACAAATCCTAAAACAACGTCCTACAGATGAAAATTACATGATATCGTATTTATGTATCTGTTCATTTCCTATCTGCTCATTTCCCTGAGCTCCTTCTAAGTAAATGCCAAGGAAATCAAAGATAGCTCCCACCTTCACATAGTTGACAGTCCAGCATTTAAAATAAGATGTGCTAAAACACAGAAACTCTTCTGAATGATAGCTGTGGGATTTTACAAGTGAGAAAAATTATTCTGTACCAATTTTTACACATCGTTTCTCAAGAAGGATGAGAAAAAATAAATGGGCTTGGTGCTATGAAAAATACTAATGATTATAGCAGCTAACATGAAAAAAGGGACTTTACATATGTTAAGTCATTTAATCTTCACATGAGAGATGCACAATTCTTTCCATTTTACCAAGAAATAGAAGTTGAAAGAGGTTAAGAAACTTGCCTAAATACAACTTCTAAGTGGCAGGGCTGGGATTTGAATCCAGGCACCACGGCCCTTAACCCTGTTTTGCCACCTATAGTAATAACATCGTTACTAACAAAACAACGTTGCTGTATGGTCCAGACTCATGACCTTGGTACGTTAATTCATTCTCGTTGAATACTCTCACATCTCTGTATTTCACAAACAAAAGTAACAGAAAACCCAACCAAAACGAAGACTCAGAGAAACGTTCCCAAGACTCAAAGAAACTTTCCCAAGGTTATACGAGTAAAAAGGTGGTGGAGTCCAGATAAGAACTCAAAAAAAAAAAAAAAAAAGCTTCAGATTCCAAAGGCTCTGCACCCCACAACCCAGCCTGGGTCCTCCCCTTACCCTCAACCCACTCAACCATTCCTCCCGGAGGCCCCGACACTGCTTCATCCTCCAGGCTCGCGCCTAAGAGACATTCAGGCAGAGTTCCATCGTCCACATCGGAGCCTCCCAACTCTCCAGGACACCCCCGCCCGGCCTAGGAAGCGCCCTTACCAGGTGGGAGTCGGGGGACCCTTGCAATCTTGTTGGTGATCTCTGCCGTGAGCACCGCGAAGTCCTGCTCGTAGCCTTCGAAGTCGGACGACATGGCGGGTTCCGGAGTGGCCGGCCCGGGTCGGAGCCTAGAACGGAGCTGAGGTCACGCGGGGCAAGAAAATCAGAGGGTAAGGACCCGGAAAGTTCCCTAGAGAGCGGAGCAGAGAACTGGGGACAGCTCCCAGGCCGACAGCTTCCTGGTTGTTCGTCGCGATCTTGGTCCTCCGGAAGTTGGGCTGGGTGCGTGTTTCAGTTTCCGTTTAGGCTCCAAGATTAAGAAGTTCTCTAAGGAAAACCCCTTCAATCAGTGTCCCCAAAAGCCTAAAAAAAATTCGTGTTCTCAGGAATCACTGAAAAGCATTTTTTTCCTCCCTCCGCGTTTTGGAAAGCGGTTCCGGTTCCCCAAGCTAGAAGCCAGAGGGACTTGCTTCCCGACGGAAGGTTGATACGGCGAACCTCCCGGAAGTGGCTGTCACGGAGACTGCGCACTGAGCCCGAGCGGGAGATCAGCTGCGAGGGCGCTGGCTGAGAGACGCGCGGGTCGTGGCTGGTCGCGCACCCCAGCTTCTAGCGCACAGAATTTACTTTCTACTTGCGTTGGGTGGGGGTACCCAGGACGGAGTTATCCGAGCGGGAGAGGGTCTGCTCCGGGTGAGCCCGAGCCGCGAAGTCTGCTCCGGGTGAGCCCAGAAATGCGATGGCCCAGGAGCGGACCCTGAGGACAGGACCGAGGTGGGAGTCAAAGCAGGGGACGTGATTTTGCGATCATCGCCCCACCCCAATGGGGCCAGCATCTCCAGAAAGTCGAGACCAACCACCCCTTACCAAGATGTTCGTCCCCTGCGTGAGGATTTCTCAGTGCTCTACTCCATAACACGAGAGGGAAACTGAGGCACGAGGCAGCGCGGCATCTCTTGCGTGGAAATCTTTGTTACTCTGGCTGTCAGATCTTATTCGCTTGACTCACTCCAGTCCAGTCCTGAATAGCCTTCTACAGATCTTCCCGGTCCCTCGCCTTTTTTTTTTTTTTTCCCCTTCCCTGAAATATTCTCATTCGTGCTTATTCTCATATACGCCTCCGGTCCTGAGTTCACACACACTTCTCTCTCCTCACCTCCTCTCCCCACTCCTCTCCTCCCCTCCTTGAGCTTTCATCCTCCGGTTTCTTTACTTATAACACAGACAGACCTTAAATTAGCCTTTGAGGGGCAACCTCAGGCAAATGGTGTAGACCTTGTCTGGATCATACTGGATTTAATTCAAGAGTGGGTAGGAGGCAGTTTAGAACTCTGTAAAGGAAGTTTGATGATTTGGCTTCTGTCGGATTCAGCTATCACTCAAGTGGTTTAATCGCTCAGCCTCTCTGAGCCATTTTCCTTTCAATGAAGAAGGAAACTGGATTAGGTCGACCATAAGGCCCTCCATCCCAGCTCTAAATTTTTTTGTTTCCTGCAGCGGTTCATTAAATATGCACAGACATAGTCCTCTGACAAGTTGGGAACAAAGGGAAAAAAAACAACCACTTAAGAATCATGGATCCAGTTTATTTGCCATTCAGAATTGACTAAAGTTTGGATAAGATGAAAATGGTTCTTTTTGATATTTGGTGAGATACTCATTTCATAGTAATGTACTTGTGAGCTGCTTCTATTTAGGCGATTATTGAAATTAACAAATACAGATAGTAAAATGTCTTGAAATTGAAATTAACAAAAACAGATAGTAAAATGTCTTACCGAACCTTCTCATTTTGTTTTCTTTAGATTAAGTGTCAAACCAAGGTACTGGATTCTCCTAGATAAAAAGTGTCTAGCAGTGAAAATGGCGTAATCTGCATTAACATCCCACAGCGTGAAGACATGACAGTTAAGGAACACACACGGACTTGTGGCACGAGGAAATGTGTGCACAGAAAGAGGAAATCTGTAATTCTTTAAAAACTGAAAGACATTCTTCCTCACCAAAATGGGTACATTCTGCTCAGTTGTCAAGTTTGAAAATCTCCAAGAATTAAAGAGACTTTGTCACTGGGGTCCCATTATAGCCCTTGGTGTTATAGCAATATGTTCTACCATGGCCATGATTGACTCTGTGTTGTGGTATTGGCCCTTACATACCACTGGAGGAAGCGTGAATTTCATCATGTTGATTAACTGGACTGTCATGATTCTTTATAATTACTTCAATGCCATGTTTGTTGGTCCTGGCTTCGTCCCTCTGGGGTGGAAACCGGTAAGAAAAAGGTTCCTTAAAATGGTGAACCCTCCTGATAATCATATATTTAGTTTTTTCCTTACCTGCCAACCAATAATATCAAACATAGCCTACTTTTTACTTTGGTGGAGACTAAGCATATTATTCCAATCACTGGCCATTTAGAGCTCAAAGAATTTTTTTCATACCTGCTTGAAAGTATTTCCCAAAGCAATTTCAATTAAAAAAAAAAATGGAGTGGTAGTAATGAGTACATGGTCATAAGTTTCTAGGAAACACTGTATATCGTGTACCTCATAATTCTACAGTGTGGTTGGGCACTGGGATTTTTTTTCTTCATGTAACATATTAACATCCCTCATAACTGAGAAAAATACTTTAGAAGCTCAGTTCAGTTCAGTTCAGTCGCTCAGTCGTGTCTGACTCTTTGCGAAGCTACTAGTTTATAAAGTATTCAGAAAAAATGGACAGCTTATAACAAGCCAAGCCTTATGAATAAATACTGTAGTTTGATTTTCATTTATGGGAGATGGGGAAAAGATGGAATTTGAATTTTAGCTTGCATTTCCAGCCCTTCTTTTTGAGCTAAAATTTGTTTAAATAATGAATTTCTGATAACAGCAGTATCACTTGTCCAATTACCCAGAAATTTATATTTTGTTTATATTTCACTGCCAAGGAAAATTCTCAGGATAGCGTGTACCTCCAGTACTGTAAAGTCTGCCAAGCATACAAGGCACCACGGTCACATCACTGCAGAAAGTGTAACAGGTACTGTCTGTCTTTACTATTTATTGAAGACTGATCAACTTGATTACTGGCCTTTTGTTATTCTTTCTTAGCACGTCAATCCTAGTTTTATTCCCTGCAAGGTGACTACTTTATAAACAATGTTGTTAAAATACTTGTGTCCATAATCTTACTTTCAAATTGTCAATTCTGATAATGAAAGTTTCACTCTTTCTTTTTGCCATGACAGGAACAGGGTAAAACATTATACTTTAAGTTGTTTTCATAAATCAGGGTTAATTGTCGGCTGACATGTTAACTAGGCTTAGAATTGTTCTGAGTCTAAATTATAAAGGAGACCTGCTTTTTCCATTATTTAGTTGAGTCACATTTATACTTACATAAATCTAATAAGTGAATCCAGGTGCCTGTTGTCACAAGTATTTAATATAAAAGCCTTAATTGGAAGAAAACAGAATCACTGTAAAAAATGTGAATTAAGCTATTGATAGAACCTTTGTAAGTGAACATCTGTATCCACTGATAAATAAGAAATTTATGATGCTAATTCTGAGGTTTAGGGGGACCATTGGAGGGGCAAATAAAGTTTAGTTTGAGGCAAGAAAATTTTCTTCTAACAACCTCAAGGAAAGGAAACAGAGTAAGACTTCACTTACTAAACCACATCTTACATTCCAGAATTAGCTTGCTTAGCTCGGAGACACCACATGTAAAGGATAAGAACATGAAGGAAGGAAGTTACAAGCGTCTGCCAGGCCCCATCAACCCCAGTGGAGATTCAGAAGTAATTTTGTTCAGTCTCTGTTGTTTTCCACTCCAGTCACTTCAGAGCAAGAGGAAAATCAGGAACCATGCTTATTTCTTTATAATGAACCTTTCAGTGGGCCTCCTGACTTCTTTAAACAAACAAACTTGTAGCAGATGTCTGTTTCCTCAGAAGCCTTTACAAAGCCTGCCCTTTCTTTGGCTGTTTAAAATTTAAAAGAAGTCACTGTTCAAAGTTGTTTAAAAACTCATAAAGATTTTTCTTTTTGTTCTATAAAGTATTATTCCTCTGTGACTCATGCATGGACATGCTAGATTCCTGTGTGCTTGATCTTTTGAAGACCAAAGTTATTTCAAGTAGACAGGATTTTCTGCCTCATGTTTTCTATAAATTTTTCCCATTAGATGTGTGATGAAGATGGACCATCACTGCCCTTGGATCAACAACTGCTGCGGCTATCAGAATCATGCTTCCTTCACGCTATTCCTCCTTTTAGCACCACTGGGCTGTATTCACGCTGCCTTTATTTTTGTTATGACCATGTATACGCAGCTTTATAATCGGGTAAGTGAAAACATTTGTTTATCAAATCATGAGAGATTAAATAGTAGTTATCAAGATTCTTTAAGAAGTCCCTTTTGGAAATAGGTGTTCTGCAGTTTAGGTGGGGAAATAGAACTTTGTTTTACCTTTACAGGGATTCCTTCTTTAAAAAAGCTTTAAAACAGTTTTTAAGATGAGGAAAGATTATTTTGTATATGCTATCTGGAAACTCACCGTATATGCTGTAGTTGAAGTTTTACTATGTATAACTTATTGGACTTCAATAAGCTATGGTTAGAAAATAGAGGAAAAAACAGAAAAGTGGGAAGAAAAAGACAATACAAGTGCTCTCTGTTTGCGTTCGATCCTGTGGCCACTTGCAGTTCTTTCGTTCGTTTCTAAATCCAGTGCTCTGGAACATGGCTCACACAGCAAGTGCACGTTCTTAAATATCGTACGACTGATTGAGTTGATTTATGAGCACGTGGTTATGAGATAAAGTTTGGTGGTCACAAATTCAGGTCCTTAAGCATGCCTGACGGAGAAGGCAATGGCACCCCACTCCAGTACTCTTGCCTGGAAAATCCCATGGATGGAGGAGCCTGGTAGGCTGCAGTCCATGGGGTCGCTAAGAGTCGGATACGACTGAGTGACTTCACTTTCACTTTTCACTTTCATGCATTGGAGAAGGAAACAGCAACCCACTCCAGTGTTCTTGCCTGGAGAATCCCAGGGACTGGGGAGCCTGGTGGGCTGCCGTCTCTGGGGTCACACAGAGTCAGACACGACTGAAGTGACTTAGCAGCAGCAGCAAACATGCCCGGAGGGTAAATGAGGGACCGAGGCCTAATGGGAACCTGGAAAACACATGCCCTTCACACAGAGGACAACCCATATTTTACTTCAGCCATTTATTGATGTTTGGAAATCCAGCCTGGCAATGCCAGATCATCTGGTTTTTCAAGAAAAATCTGAAAACCCAGACTTTCTATGTGCAGTCTGATTTCTAACACACTAAATTTCTAAATGTTGGTACCTAACTTTGAATATTCTAAAACATTTTTCAGGCCAGGCAGTGCACATTAGCAGGACGTGTTTTGACCTACGTGTTACTAGTTCTTAAACCTCTGGTTGTGGAACAAGAGGGAAGAAACCTCTGAATCTTAGGCTATCTTTGTCACTATGGACGAGCACTGTAAATACAGGAAAGCGAGGAGCAGCCAGGAGACAGTTACAGCTTAGATTTGTGTTCACTGTCATTCATCCCCAGTAATGCGCGTGCAGTCTACCTAATGCTTGCTTTTTTTTTTTTTTTTTTATTGCAAACATCTATTCGATGTACCTAATGCTTTCTGAGGAAACAATGACAAACAAAAAACATTTGACAATACCAAAGAGGATATCGTGCATGTCACTATGAGTTCAAGCCACAGAATTAACTAGAAAACAGTTATGTTTGCTTTGGCCACAATAGCACATTGTCATTTGCTGATCTTGATCAAGTGGTTTTAAGTGGTACAGTAGAGTCTAAGCATTTACGACAACCAAGTATTTCTTGTGGGTGTTGTTGTTCGCAGCTCTCCTTTGGGTGGAACACGGTCAAGATTGATATGAGCGCAGCCCGGAGAGACCCTCTTCCGATTATTCCTTTTGGATTAGCTGCCTTTGCTGCCACCTTGTTTGCCTTGGGATTAGCTTTAGGAACAACCATAGCTGTCGGGATGTTGTTTTTTATCCAGGTAAGCTCCTCCATTACCTCGAGCTAACACTGTCGAGTAATTGGGGCCGCTTGTAATGAGAAGGAGAAAAAAGCTGCATTTAAGAATGCCGTGTGAAATGGAGATTATTGTTACTTTTTCCACCTAGGTGATGAATTTTATCTTCTGCTGGTCAGATAATTTCAAAGTGACTTTGCCAGCATTTGTTGGTAATGATTTAATTTAAAAAATCCTAAGTTAGAGTTACACAGCATTTTATCCTTGAGAAAGCTCTTCTCACAGTCTCTCTTGATGTTCATATCAACCCCAAAAGAAGTTGAAGAGGAGTATTATTTTCCCTTCCTTGCAGGTGAGTAATTGAGTCACAAGGAGGTTAAGTGGCATACCCAATATCATCCATTCATGCATTCAGTAAACATAATTATTAATGTTATTTTATAATCACATATATTAATCAAAAGCATAATAACATAGCTAACGTTTATGGAGTGCTATTTTAGGCCTTTTACATATGATAGCTCAATTAATCTCCATAACAACCCTATGATATTGGTGCTACTTAATGTCTGCTCTATGATGAATCACTCTCCTAATTTCTGAGTTTACAATAATGAGAATGAAGAGGATCCTGCCATTAAATCTGGGTCATGTGTATATCATAGACTTATGTACAAAGTGATGCTGTGAGAGCCCAGAGAAGGAGGATGTGACCCTGAAGGGATCAAAAAATAGTTCTTATGACTCACTGCATTTGATTCATTAGTGTACTCGTTCACTGCAGGCCTACCATGAACCACCTACTGTGCTAGGCCCTTGGAAGATGGAAAGGACTCCCAGTCCAGGGTTGCTCTTCCCGTGTCACACTGTCCCCATGAAGACACAGCCAGACATCAGAGAATTGCAGAACTCGTAGAATTAGAAACGCTGCGCTAGCAGGCCCTGATGCATTGCCCAACCCTTTTTGAACTCTTAGTTTTAAAATAACCTGGTTTGGGTTATATTTTATATTTTTTACTAGTCTGGAATCAAATTCTTTGAAAAATTTTCACCAATGCCTATAATTGAGAATCATATTAGAAATAAAGTAAAGTCATGTGGTGTAAAAACCTACATAAATGGAATTGTCATTTCAGGAAAATCAAAAATAGAATCAAGACTGAATATACTCAAGTTTTTAAGGCAAACAGAATGTCTAGGTTGACTGTAATGAGTCACTGTTACTTGTAATAAATAGGCTAATCATGCATTTAAGATTTATTTAAAATAGTGGTAAAATTTTAATGGCAAAATATGTTAATGCTGATTGAGTAGATTGTATTATAATTTATTAATACTCTGGAAAACTTATTCAGAAGGTAGTACTTAAAGCATGATTTTTCATTTAAGCCATAGATTCAGATTTGATTGTGGATTGATGTAGTCATGTGAAGATATAGCCCAGTGGTTTAGAGTCAGATGAACCACGTGCTCTTTTATGTAATCTCTATTGTCCTGATAGCTTCATCTATGGAATGGAGCAATAAAAACTGTCTCATAGGGGTAGTATAAAGATGATAATCTTTTTTTTTTAAGATGATAATCTTAAATGAACCAGTAACATTTAAAATTTTACTATTTCCAGATGAAAATAATTCTCAGAAACAAAACTTCTATTGAATCATGGATTGAAGAGAAGGTAAATTTTAGCGTTATTTTCTTAATGTTGATAAAGTACTGATTGACTAATAGATCAGATTAACTAGTAAATGCCCCCAAATGAAAGCTTGACTACCAAATGGCTTCCTTATGTCATTTGCATGCCGCGTGAAGGGTGATTATAGGAACCGTTTGATTTATTCCTGGTTCAATAAGACTCCCACAGAACCATCTCACACCGAATTGTTCTAAGTCACACATGAAGCTATTTGGCTGTACTCTCTCAGACTGGAGGAGAAGGCAGTCCATTGGGATGGGAGCTTCTGTCCTACCAAGGTGCCGTCACATTGGCTTTACACATCAGATAGAGCTGAGAACATTTAGCTTGTCACAAACCTCACAACCTCCAATACATACTTCACACTGTCCATTGTGATTCTGATGTTAAAATATGCCCCACTGCCTGTTTAAAACTTCTCAGAGCCTTTCCATCCCTGTAGCTTATTGGAGTTGTAAAGCCAGTGCATTGCAGCCCCGGCAGATAACCTAGAGGAGTGGAGCCAGCCTGCGCTCCAGAGCTGTCCAGCAGACCAAGCTCATCATGGCCACAGAGAAATCCTCACCTAGTATTGTGAGATCATGTAATTGTTTTTTCCAAGAAAAACCAGAGATCTGGATTTTTATGTTACCTTCTTTGTTTTTAAACATTGAGAAACAATTCAAATTAAGAGCAAAATAAACAGAAAATCTTCATGGGCCAAAGAAACACACCTATAGGACATGTTTAGCCCCCTAGCAGCCAGTTGGTAAGCTTTAATTTATAGCAGCAGCTCTCAAACTTCGGTCTTGGGACCTTTTTTTGTTCGTTGTTTAGCGACTAATTCGTGCCCAGCTCTTTTGCGACCTCATGGACTGTAGCCCTCTAGGCTTCTGTGTCTGTGGAATTTCTCAGGCAAGAATACTGGAGTGGGTTGCCGTTTCCTTCTCCAGGGGATCTTCCTGACCCTGGGTTGGAACCCACATCTTCTGCATTGATAGGCGGATTCTCTGCCACTGAACCATCAGGGAAGCCCCTCAGGACCTTTTACATTCTCAAAAATTGTTAAGTACACTAAAATTATACTATTGGGTATTGTATCTATTGACATTTGCCGTATTTTCTGAGAAAACCTTTGAATATTATTTCATTTAAAAATAACAATAGTAAATCCATTATATGTTAATAAAATAACATTTCTGGAAAAATAATTAAATTTTCCAAAATAAACAGAATAGGGAGAGTGGCATTGTTTTATGTTTTTACAAATTTCTTTAATATCTGACTCAACAGAAGACAGTTGGATTCTCACATCTAGTTCTGCATTCAGTCTGTTGAGATATGTTGCTTTGATTGAAGTATATGAAGAAAATTCAGCCTCAAACAGATAAGTAGGTAGAAAAAGGGGTATTTTAACATGCCTTTTAGGTAACAGTGGACATTCTTTGGTAGTAACAATACATTATAACTTGACAAGTGCTAGTTGGTGAGAGGTTAGTTGCATGTGAGATCTAAAATTACATCAATCAATTTTTTGCATTCTTTTGTATTCAAATCCATCAATCTGTCTTGCTCTTTGAATGGATCTTTTAGCCATATAGGGCATCAAGCATTGGTCTTTTGGAACATACTGGTTTACAGATACACAGATTTTTAGAATGTTGATACAGTTCATTATTCACAATGTAAATCCATTCGTATCACTACCAGTTTTATGGGGAAAATATTTAAATATTGGAAAGCCGTCAAGCTCATAGTGGTGATGTAAACGTTCCAAATTCTAATTTTCATTTGAAAGCCTTACATTTTTCACTAGCAACAAGTAGTTGTTTATATGAAGTAATAGCCTGACTTTGTTCATCTTCGAGAAGACATCCACTAAATACTGAAGTCTGAACAACTTTGGTTTGTCTGTTACATTACTCATTCTTTCAAACAAAAACAGCATTTCATGAAAAAAGCTGGCTGCACAGCTGTAGTTGGCTCACAGCTCAGACAGGTGTTTTCCTTGAGATAAGCATTTTGTCATGCTTTATGTGTATTTCCTGTGTTGTCACACAGAATATTAAAAAGACATCTACTTGAGGGCTGAGATTTAATAAAAATTATTTTTATTCATCAAGACATTTTTATGTAAAACTGGGCTTTTTGTTGGTTTGGTTTGGTTTGAATTGAGTGTGTAGCAATGAAGAATATAACAGCTTGGTGCCACTGTCTTGACGCCAACATAAGGTGCCAGCAATTTCACCCACCGTTGCAAATGTCAGCACCATGAAAGAAGGCAAGAATGTCTTAGTATTATTATCAAAGTTGTCTGACTTTGTTCAACCCCAAGAAAAGGTCTTGGGGACTGAAGGAGATGCACAAAGCATACTTTGAGAACCACGGATATACAAGTTTAAGTCCAAGCTCCTTAGCTTATGCATACTAAAACCTTTTATGTCTTCCCCTTACCTGCTTCTCCAGTTCATTTCCACCCCTCCCCATCCCATTCATACTCCATACCAGCTAATACCAAATAGTTTATGCATCTTACGCTTCTGTATTTTTCCACATGTTGCTCACTCTGCCTAGAATATTCTTCCTAGCTCTTTTTTCCTTATTTCTTGCCCCTCGAGACTTGGTTCAGCTGTCAGTTCCTCCGAGAAACCTTCCTTGACTCTCCCTGGACCAAGTGAAGTACCCTTCTTCCCTTTTCCCGTGGCACCTGTTGCACGCCTCTGGCAGTTTTTAACACACACTGTGCACGGAGTTCCCTCTTCACTGTGTGCTTCTCTCACACAGACTCCATGCCTTTGTTGTTTTCGTAAACTGCTCTCATCCTTAGCACTTTGTCTTTTTTAATATTCTAGGTCTCGGTTCTCTGAGGTTCTTAATCCATTTTAAGACACTGAAGTTTTTGTTTATAAGAAGGGAAAAGAAGTTACTCATTATCAGGATGGGGATGGACTTACATGTTTTCATGTTACAGCTTGACAGTTCTTGTAATTGAATTATTATCAGTATCACTTTATCAGTAACTGCAAGAAGCTTTTCTCTAAAATACTATCCAATGATAATAAAATATTTCAAGGTATAATCTCTAGTTAGCATAACATTGACATTAGAGTAACTTTTTTTGCCGATGACCAAGGCTATCTGTAAAGTGCCACACTAAATCTAGAAGTTATTTTAAACCTGGCACTATGTTGCTCAATAAAAATCAAATAAATGATTCTATTAAGTTAAAGAAAATGGGTCAAAATTACCATATTTTATTACACAATAAATATCACTGGGTTTGTATGCTCATTGTAGGAATGAACAGTGCATCTTTATACTGCTAGGTGTCAGTAGAGATTCAGAAATCCTAAGCCAGTTTATTCCCGTAGGTAAAAGATGACGATTAAGTGCCTAGAATATAATTTATGAAACTTGGATATATATATGCATAAAATGTGCATATAAGTGCCTGTATAAGTATGCAGACATATGTAATGGTATGTAAAACTGAAAGATCGCTCACACTTAACCTGCTAACTTAAAAAAAAAAAAATTTTCATAAAATGACTCACCTGTCACACCTTTCCTGGCCATTCCTACAGGTTCCTTCCAGCCTGAATAAACCCTTGTTTTCTCTTAAATCTTTTTGTTAACATCTGTTCTTTACACCTGGATCCTTTTGTTCTACTGAACAAGTAGGAACATTGAGGGTTTTTTATATATGAAATAAAGTTACTAACTTTTAATAAGCATTTTTGAATGCTTAAATTCAGTCTTGTTTAGACTTACTCCTAAAAAAGCCCTGTCACACATTTTGTGGATGATCTTATACGAGGTTGGTGTTTGTGTGTCAAGTTCTTCCTATATTGTAATAAGTGTTTATTACTCCTGTGTATTCTAATGTTATAACAAGGAGGAAGTATTTTCTAGAAGCATTAAAGGCAGATGTCTCTGCCATCTTACCTCTTTGTTACCCACAGGCTAAAGATCGAATTCAGTATTATCAACTAGATGAAGTCTTTGTTTTTCCTTATGATATGGGAAGTAGATGGAAGAACTTCAAACAAGTATTCACATGGTCAGGGGTCCCTGAAGGAGATGGACTGGATTGGCCAATCAGAGAAGGCTGTCACCAGTACAGCTTAACAGTGAGTGTTTTGTTCAAATAGTCTTCCTTTTTACCCCACCTTCTTCCTCTTCTCCTTAACTCCGATCGCATTTTATAGTAAAATAAGTCATAAGAATTGTTTCAGCATGTCAAAATGAATCTAAGTGAATTCCCAAGCACTCCTTGTATCATGAAGAGGAAGAAGAAGTCGCTCAGTTGTGTCTGACTTCCTTCAATTTAAATCTCTTATCGCGCCATACTTGTGAGATAAAGTCCTGATTCCTTACCTTGGATTTATAAAACCCAGCCAAAAGCTGCCTTTCGCCTACATCCTTTTCATGCTGTTCATGGGGCTCTCAAGGCAAGAATGCTGAAGTGGTTTGCCTTTCCCTTCACTGGGCCACATTTTGTCAGACCACCTACATCCTGGAGGGAATCAGCCTTTCCGATCAGCCTAGTCCACTCAGCAAATCCCTGATACAATTTTCCCCCCCCCCCCCCAGTTTTTTCTATACCATATGACCTCCTCTTTATCAGAAATTACTCAGATCAGCTCCAGTCCCCCTGCCCCCATCTAGACTCATCTGGATTTGGTACCTAATCATATACTAGTTATATGAGCACATGAGGTCTCAATTTAATCCTTGTATCTTTAACTTGGCAAGATTCTAAGCAGAGATCATTTCCCCTTGTATCTAGTGTAGTGTCATATAGTAAGTTGTAGCTGAATAAGTGGAAAAGAGGAGTCGAAATGACGACTTTTAATCAAGACTCATCGTTGATGAACTTTGCGGTCTCTGTGAAGACTCTGAGTCTCTAGACTGCTTCATCTTAAGGGACTAGCCTGGAGGCCCCCGGAGGGCAGAGAGCACATCTCCTTGATTGCTGGGCCACAGGGAGTGCTCTGTGATTATACACGGATAAAGACACTGGAGAGGGAACATTGAGAAGAAGGTCCCACTTCAGTGCCGGTTTTTAGTCACAGAGCCTTCTTCCCATGCTTTAAAAAAAAAAAGTGTAGCCTTTAAATTGTAGCAATTTGAAATGTTGGAAAATTGGGAGTTTGTCATGTCACTCTGATACAGTGAATGAGGAAAGCCTGTTTTTCAGTGTTGAGATATGAGACTTCATTTTTTCTTTTTATATCTTCCAAACAGATAGAACAGTTGAAACAAAAAGCAGATAAAAGAGTCAGAAGTGTAAGTAAATCTTTTGCAGTGATACTAATTTCTTTTCCTTTGTCAGGCTCAGCACTTCCATGTAGCTTTTAAAATTGCCTCTAAGTAAAAAACCAACTGTTGGCTTTTATTAAATAATATTTCTTAATCATTTGTTGAACTTTGATGCATTTTACTTTTGTTTTCATTCAGATTGGTCTGGAGGTTTGGAGGGAATTTAGTCAATTTATATTGTCAAAAGATAATTATCCTCAGTATAGTTCCCCAGTGGGAAACTTGTCCTTAAAGTGATGCTAAACAATTAATTCAGTGGCCACAAGCTACATGTGGTTATTTAAATTTAAATTAATTTAAATTAAATTCAAATTCCTTGGTTGCACCAGCCACATTAAAAGTGTTCAGTATCTACTTGTGGCTAGGGGATACCACACTGTATACCACAAGTATAAAACATCTCCACCATTGCAGAAAGTTCCATTGGTCAGCAGTGCTTCTAAAATTTTATTCTTAGCCATGTGCTTGAAATGAAAGGTAAGAAAAGCCTGGGAATTAGAAGCATCAATTAATTACCTTCTATAAGGGAACTGGGTAGATAGCGAGCCAGAAGGGAAAGACTTGTTGCCTGATATTCTGGGTCTACCTTTAACGGTTTACATTCAAGGTTAAAAAACTTCATACGTGGGTTAATGTTAAATTGTTCCACTCACTGATGACAGGTCCGGTATAAAGTGATAGAAGATTATAGTGGTACCTGCTGTCCTTTGAATAGAGGAATCAAAACATTCTTCACGAGCCCCTGCACTGAAGAGCCTCGGATAAGGCTACAGAAAGGGGAATTCATCTTAGCTACAAGAGGGTTACGGTAAGTAACGGAAAGTACTGAATTTCTTCTTGAATAATGAAATTGGCATCTAGCCTAAAAAGAAAAATTAATTTTAATCTTTTAAATATTTCAGATACTGGTTGTATGGAGACAAAATTCTTGATGATTCCGTTTTAGAAGGTATGGACATGAAAGCGAGTGTTTAAAGGATAAGACTGCCAGCAATAACTGCAGATTTTACAAGAATAACTTTTATAAACAGTTACATGCATTAGGGGAACGATAGGAAAATACTCATTAAGCAGCAAAAAGAAGCTCTGTGTATTACTTCTCCATAGCACTTGTATTTATCAGGTCTTTGCAATGATTAGTGAACATTGGATCCCATACTTAAATATGCAGCACACACTTGTGGAAATGCTTCATTTGTGGTATTCAGTCCCCAGCAGCCCTCTGAGGTCCATGCTGTCATTGACATTTTGTTGGTGAGGGAACTGAAATGTGGGGAAGCTTAGCAGCGTGCCCAAGGCCACACTAAATGCAGGAAGAGCCAAGACTCCAGCCCACGCAGTCTGGCTCAGAGCCTGTGACTAAGCTGCTGTGCTATGCATGCACCCATTGAGTGAATCATTCTATTATGATAAAAACTAGTGAATTGAAACATTCCATGTCTTTGATTTTTTTTAAATTTACTTTTAAGAATTATTTCTGTAAAGATTATCCTAGGATGCTCTTTTGAAAACACTGGGTTAATCATAAATTAGCCCATGTGATAGGTTATGCAAGCTTGATATAGAAGTGCACGTGTTAAGAAAAAATCTAAAAAGCAGACCTCCAGGGAGATAGGTCCCTAGAACAGATGAAGTGTTACGGTGCGTCAGACTCCCTCCCAGTCACACACCTGTGCTTGAAGACCAGGTCCCCCCACTCCACTGGAGCGCTCCCAGATGATGGAACTTGGGAAATACCTATTTTCTAGCTCGTTAGGAATGCATATATTTTGAATTTTTAGTTAGTTAGTTAATTTTAGCCTCAAGTTGTGCTAATCAAAATTGGGGGGGTAATTAAAAGCTTATCAGTTTGAAGTAACAGGATTTACAAGTCTCACAGATTTCATTTTGGTATATCTATTTCATATCAATTTCATTTTCTCCCTCAGGTGTTTCAAGAATAAGAGGATGGTTCCCTAGAAACTGTGTAGAAAAGTGCCCCTGTGACGCCGAAACAGATCAAGCCCCAGAGGGCGAGAAGAAAAATAGATAGCCGCTTTTGAAGTAAAATTCCTCTCAGTCCACTCCATTACTTGAAAACTGTACATATTACTAAAGAATTATGCAATGAGCCTACTCTGGTTAAGGTGTTCTTTTCCTCAAAGGTGCCCTTGTGCCATGATCTAAATATTTTTATTACCACTTTGAAATGGAGAAGCCATTCTGCACATGCCTTTGAATCCCTGCACCTCTCTGCCACTTCTCCCCCTCCCCAAAAGGAAACACACTTCACCCAAGTGAGTCAATTGCATTTTCTCTAGGATTTTGTGTGCGCTGCACACGGTGGACCTGACCTGCAGATAGAGCCCCCCCTCTACCAGGAGCATCTGCATGCGATGCTTTATCCTCTGTCCCCCTTGGCCGAATTTCTGGATACTCTAGATACTATAGAACTTAATTTGTCAGATTCAGTGTAAGCTCAGATTTTATTACCCGTCTTTTAATAATGATGATTTTGTCAAATCAAATAAAGATAAATGGCTGTTCTGTATAAATCATAGTTTTTACTCCAGGCATCTTTCTTTTTGCTGACTAAAAAGGAGTGTTATTTCCTTATGGAAAAACTGCTGCTTTACTGCCTCTTGGAAAATCGACATCTTTAATCATGAGTCTTCAGACATACATATTTGCCTCAAATAAATATTCAATTAATGATATATTGAGATCATAATATTCTAGTAGACTTTTTTTTTTAATTGAAGTATAATTGATTGACAGTGTTACAGGTGTATAGCAATGATCCAGGTATGTATACACACACACATATATTCTTTTTCAGATTCTTTTCCATTACAGGTTATGACAGGATCTTGAATATAGTTCTCTGTGGTGTACAAACAGTAGGTTCTCACTTATCTGTTTTATATACGGTAGTGTGTATCTATGCATGTTTGTGGCAACCTCTTTTGTGACCCAGTGTACTGTAGCTTACCAGGCTCCGCTGTCTGTGGGATTCTCCAAGCCAGAACATTGGAGTGGGTTCCCATGCCCTCCTCCAGGGGATCTCCCTGACCCAGGAATCCAACCCATGTCTCTTGTATTATAGGTGGATTCTTCACTGCTGAACCAGCAGGGACGCCCTAGTGTATGTCTATAACATCTCCCATATCTCTCTTTATCCCTCCCTGCCTCTTTTCCCCTTTGGTCACCATAAGTTTGTTTTCTATGTGTGTGAGTCTATTTCTGTTTTGTAAATAAGTTCGTTTGTATCACTTTTAGATTCCACATGTAAGTAATACCATGTAGTGTTTATCATTCTCTATCTGACTTACTTCACTTACATGACAATCGCTAGGTCCCTCCATCTTGCTGCAGATGGCCTTATTTCAGTCTTCTTATGGCTGGGTGATACTCCACTCTTCATTCCACATCTGTACCCATTCATGGACATTTAGGTTGCTTCTGTGTTTTGGCTGTTGTAAATAGTGGTGCTATGAGCATGGGGATGCGTGTATCTTTTCAAATTAGAGTTTTCAACTTTTGCAGGTATATGTCCAGGAGTGGGGTTGCTGGATCATGTGGTAACTTAGTTTTTTAAGAAATCTCCATACTGTTTTCTGTAGTGGCTATAACAATTTCCACCAGCAATGTAGGAGGGTTCCTTTTTTCCCGCACCTGCAGCATTTATTATTTGTAGACTTTTTGATGGTGGCCATTCTGATATATGTGAGGAAATACCTCACTGAAGTTTTGATTCCCATTTCCCTGATAATTAGCAGTGTTGAGCGTCTTTTCATGTGCCTGTTGGCCATCTGTATGGAGAAGTGTCTGTTCAGGTCTTCTGCCGTTTTCTGATTGGGTTAATTTTAAGCTGTTTGTGTATTTGGGAAATTAATCCCTTTTAGTTTGTATCCTTTGCAAATATTTCCTCCCATTTTTCAGATTGTCTTTTCGTTTTGTTTATGGTTTCCTTTGCTGTGCAAAAGGTTTTAAGTTTAATTGGATCCCACTTGTTTATTTTTGTTCTTCTTTCCATTACTCACTCTAGAAGATGGATTCAAAACAGTATTGCTGTGATCTATATCGAGTGTTCTGTTTTCCTCAAGGAGTTTTATAGGATCCAGTCCTACATTTAGGTCTTTTGATCCATTTTGACTTTAATTTTGTACCTGGTATTTAAGAATGTTCTAATTGCATTCTTTTACATGTAAGCTGTTCAGTTTTCCCGTCACCACTTACTGAAAAGACTGTCTTTTCTCCATTGCATAGTCTTGCCTCCTTTGTCATAGATTAATTGACCATAGGTGTGTATGAGCTTATTTCTGGACTTCTGTCCTGCTCTGTTAATCTCTCTCTGCGTAGCAGTACCATGCTGGTTTGATTACTGTAGCTTTGTAGTGTATGGGAGTTCCCGTGTGTATTATTTGTTGCTTTTCCCTTGCTGCTTTTAGTATTCTCTTTTTATCTTGAATTTGTGTCATTTTGATGGCACAGAGTCTTGGTGTGTTCCTCTTTGAGTTAACCCTGTATGGGACTCTATGTGCTTTTGGACTTGGCTGATTGATTCTTTTCTCAGATTAGGAAAGTTTTTAGCTATTATCTCCTCACTGGTGGGTGGAGATGGACTTTGACCCCATGGTGGACTAGGCTGTGCCTAGGGGCATGTCAGGACAGGACTGTGGGCCCTTTAGTCTTTAGGAAGCCTGTCTCCTGATGGGTATGGCTGTTATCTCCCCAGTTAGTTGTTTGGCTTGAGGCATCCCAGCACTGGAGCCTTCAGGTTGTTGGGTGGGGCCAAGTCTTGGTGCAGATGAGCCAATATGGCAGCCACCAGGAGTGTTCACGTGGTTGAATGTTCCCTATTATGTCTGCCTCCAGTGTCTGTGTCCCCAGGGTGAGCCACAGCCAGCCGCCTTTTGCCCCTCCAGGAGACTTATCAAAACCAGCAGGTAGATGTAGCCCAGGCTCCTATCAAATTACTGCTTTTGCCCTGGGTCCCAGTGCACATGAAATTTTGTGTGTACTCTTGAAAAGTGAAGCCTGTATTTCCCCCAGTTTTCTGGGGCTTGTCTTTCTGATGCCAGATCCCTGGGCTGAGGAGCCTTACATGGGGCTCAGGACTCTCTCTTGTAGGAGAACCTCTGCTATATAATTATTCTCCAGTTTGAGGATCGCCCAGCCAAGGGGTATGGGATTTGATTACATCTGCCCTTACGAGTCTGCCCTTACAGCCCAGTCTCACTGTGGTTCCTTCTTTATGTCTTTGGTTGTAGAAGATCTTCTTTGGTAGGTTCCAGTTTTTTCATCAATGGTTGTTCTGCGGATAGTTGTGATTTTGGTGTGCCCACAAGAGGTAAGCTCAGGGTCTTTCTATATTATACCATCTTGGCTGCTGTCTAGGAGACGTTCAACCTAGTCATGTCTGCTCATGTTCGCTTGAATTGCTCCAAGCCTGAAGCTGATGTGAGTATTTGGTTCTAGGCTGGTGGACTTGGAGGCTTAAAGTCAGGCTCTTTTAAACACAAGAGTAGAATTACAGTAGTCACCTGTTCAAAGAGTAATTCTTTCCAAGGTAGAGAACTTGAGATTGGGGGGTTGGCTTGTGAACACTAACAGAAGGGCACTTGGGGATTCAGCAATGAATGAAAGAGGACTCTGACCCACTCCAGTGAGGACTAGGGAGGTAGACGGATAGTAAAATATATGTCAGCTGGAATCGTGTATTATGAAGAAAGCAGGTGGGACAGTCTGATAGAGGTGACATTTAAAGCATATGAGGGGACAAGTCGTGTGTCTCTGGGAGCGTCTGCACTTTAGGCAGAACAACAGGCTAGAATGTGCCTGGCATGTCTGAGGACAGGAAGGCAGCTAGTGTGGGTTTAGCTGGAATGACTGAGGGGGTAGTGGGAAAGGAGGTCAAGGAGACAGCAGGAGCTAGGACATGCAGGGAAGCTCATTCCTGCCTTCCCTTCTGTCTCAGTATCCCAGGATAGCTCTTCTGGGCTCAGGGTCTAGAAAGACCAGAAAGGAACACTCTTCAAGACTACATGAATGATAAAGGAGAAAGAGCACCAACTGTGCTCAGCTGGAGTCAGGCTTTGACTGGTATGTTTTTATTCACAGCTGTTGGATAGAAGGCCTGATCCTCAAGGTCATTTCCTTCAGTAGCTATCAAACATGGTGACGTTCTAGAATCACCTAGGGACCTTTAAAAAAATCCCATTGCCCACACTGTACCCCTGGCCAGGTTAACCAGAATCCATGAAGTGTCACACAGGCATTGGTATCTTTTTAAACTCCCAGGTAATTCTAGTGCATAGCCAAGTTTGAGAGCCACTAGCTTCCGTGATTGTCAAGGAACCCTTGTCTAAGGCTGACTCTCTTCATGATCCACGAGGAAACACACCACAAATTCAGTTCTCTGCAATAGTTTATTCTTAACACCTTGTATTTTCAGACGATATCAGTACGTGTTGAAGGCGGGTAAGGTACAGCAGGAAGTGGAGTCGGGATGAAAGATCAGTCGATTCCTTCCCAGGAGATATGGCTGCCGTGCAGGCTTCATGCCTTCATTCCCAGTTCGGGAGGTTGCTACTCAGTGCTTCCTTCATTTACTGGAAAGCTGCACTTGACGTGGGTTTCAGCTCCTTTACCCACAGCTTCCAGCTCAGCAGCAAACTGTTGGGAATAGATTCGGTCACCAGGTATACTGTGGAAAACACCCTCAGAACATTCTTTTTGGGCACAGTGTCAGAGGCCCAGTTTTACATTCTCCCAAACTAGAGACTTTAGGAAATGCTCAGTGGGATCAAATTCTTCCCTTTTGGACACAGACTTTAGTGAACACAGAAGGACATAGAAGAAATCTGTCTCATAAACATGATTAATATTGTTATAGCTTAAAACTCTACTTAATTTTAGGGGTTTTATGAAATAGTTAGAAACTATGTTCTTAAGTTCCTCAGAACTTAAAGGTCTCTTAATTTGAACATTGGAAACTCTAAATATTGAGACCACCAATGAGTTAAGTTAACTATAAAACAAGGAAGAAGTCTCAATGGGTCACTTTGGCCCCTGAACGTTATCACTTATAAAGGCTGGATTTCACAAGGCAGGAACAAAGATTCTGTACGGATGGACCTTGAAGGAAGGTGTCTTGATAAAAGCAGTCCTAACACCTAAGATGTCATCTAAGCAACGTTTAAGATGGGAAAGACAAGAGTTATTTAGTTCAAGGCTAAGTTTGAACTAAATAATCTCTAACTGAATATTTTTTAAAAGCCCCAAAATTATGGTTTTATAATTTAGTAGGTAAAACAGGAGGAAAGACAAAAAGAAAATGAACGTAAGATTAGTTTTAAATCCACATTCCTACAAGGCAGGATACTTATGGGCCCCTTGCAGCTGTAAGTACCTTAACCTACTCCTGGGTGTTCTCATACAGACTCTTGATTTGAGTTCCAAAGTGCTTGGCAAGGTCTCCCCGCTTTGCTTTCAAGGTTGGTGTCAAGAGTCCATTTTCAATGGAAAATGGCTCTGGATGTAGATGGATGCATTTGACCTGGAAGAGGTACACACGTACACACATTTATTAGTGATCCGGGCTGTTCTGCGGAACCCTTCTAAATGCTATGTGGGACTTCCCTGGTGGTCCAGTGGTTAAGAATCTGCCTGCCAATGCAGGGGACACGGGTTCCATCCCTGGTCTGGGAAGATTCCATATGCGGTGGAGCAACTAAGCCTGTTTCCGTGACCGCTGAATCCACATGCCACAGCTACTGGAGCCTGTGTGCCCGAAAGCCAGTGCCGCACAACGAGAGGGGCCGCCTCCACAGTGGAAAGTCTATCCACCACAACTTGGGAGTAGCCCACTCGCCGCAACTAGAGGAAGCCCACACAGCAACAGAGACCCAGCTCGGTCAAAACTACATGAAAAATAAATGCTACGCGAGGAAACTCGAAGAATCTTTTCTCTTACAGAAGTGGCATGATGACGTGGGAGGGTTAGGAGAATAGTAACATATGCCCATTCTCACACTAATAATTTGGGAAAGACATGAGTAGAGAAGGAGAATGAATAATGAACAGCGTAGAGGGACTACAAAAATGAATGCAAAAGTCACTGCCATTTGTCGTCAATGGGTTAACAGTACCACTGAGGTCAGTTCCTTGGAAACTGAACTTCTTGACCCCATTATAAATGCAAACTTGAACACTTTCTAGTGTGACTTGAGAGGGCAGGATAACATGAGTAATACATACCTGTTCAAAGGATTTAAGGCCACCGTCTATCCCAATTTTATGCATGTCTTCTAATATGGCTTTCTTTATAGTCTAGGAATATAAAACATAGCTTAGAGACTGGCTGTTGAAAAAGAGCCTAAAGAAAAGGCTGAGCAGGAACCAATTCAAAACACCAACTAAACTCATCAGGATAAAAGCAGGATGTAGGGGTATGCGCAAGAACGTGTGATATCTAAATGTTGCTCAAAGAAAATAATGAGAAGAAAAAGCAAACCTAAATGGTAACAGGGGTTTTCTCTGGATGGCATTATTTAATTCCTCATTTTCCAATTAATTTTTTCACAATGCACATCTTACTATAAAAAGAATAGTGATTTTGGTAGTTATTTTTAAACTCCACATCCCATCTTCCAGTCTAATAAAACCAGCCAGTACAGACACAGCAAGAGTCTGTTCTTCCAGCGAGGAGGTTCCGGGAAACCGTGGGTGCCCAAGTTGAAGGGTGGGAGAACAGGGAATCCCCCTCCCATGATGGGCCCATGGGTGTGCATAGGCTTTCCTTACTGAGACTTACTTGGTTTTGACACAGTTCTTCAATAGAGCCCTTTACCCCAATCTTGGCTGCAAATGGGGGAAGTGCATCTGGGTCAGGAACCACCACTCCCACTAGGAATGACTGGAAAGGAAATAAAGGCATGTGAACTAGCGCAGCACTGCCCCCTAGTGGGGCAAAGAAGGCAGCGTTACATCTCCCTAATATATGATGGTTCCCAAGCCTGACATTCAGGGCTGGAGTCCCTTGGACAGCAAGATCAAAACAGTCCATCCTAAAGAAAATCAGTCCTGAATATTCATTGGAAGGACTGATGCTGAAGCTGAAGCTCCCTGATGCGAATATCTGACTCCCTGAAAAAGACCCTGATGCTGGGAAAGATTGAAGGCGAGGAGAAGGGGACGACAGAGAATGAGATGGTTGGATGGCATCACCGACTCGATGGACATGAGTTTGAGCAAGCTCTGGGAGTTGGTGAAGGACAGGGAAGCCTGGTGTGCTGCAGTCCATGGGGTCACAAAGAGTAGGACATGACTGAGCAACTGAACTGAACGGAATCCTACTATTTTCTCAAAATATATTTCAAACCCTCATGGAACTCTAATCTCATTTTCCCACTTAACATCTCTACAAAAATGTTCCATTCAAATGTGATTGTTCAAAAAGAAATGGTGCTCAATATTAAGCTTAAAGCAACTCTGACCTCTGCATATCAATCCTCCCGCACTCCCAAGAAGCCAAGTTTAAGCACAGTGTTTATAAAACTGGTGATTGTTAAGAAATGTATGTTACCTGTAAGCTTTCCCCATGTACAAAAATCTGCGACACCAGACTACTCCTGATGTAGACAGTTTCTATCTTCTCTGGAGCAATGTATTCTCCTTGGGCCAGCTTGAAAATGTTCTTTTTTCGGTCGATGATCTTCAGAGTTCCGTTCTGCAGCAGACAGAAAGACAACAGCATCAGTGTTTCTGAGCCTATTGAGGGATGTCAGTGAAGAGCAAGGTGAAATCAGAGGTAATCTTCCTTTTTTTGTTTTTAATCTTCCCTTTAAAACTTGACCTCTCCATTGACTTTTGGACAATCTTTCATTTCTCTTTTTGGCTTTGGGGAAAGGGGAGGGATGCAGCCTTCCACAAAACCTGTCTATACTGTGTCTGTGAAGAGTCAGTGGGCAGCCTCAGAAAAAGTCCCCTGGACCCACTGGGATTATGCACATGGTTGCCTCATCCAAAAAAGAAATTTTGCAGCTCTTAATTTCCAGTAACTTAATTTCCAATTACTTCATTCCAGCACTCTTGGGAACAGGGAAGGTGTTATCTTTTATTTAGACTTTAGAATGATCTTCCCCTCCTTGTCTCCCTTTTCTCTATCGCTTTTAAATCCAGGAGCAGTCTGTACAGCTCCACTGTGCCACTGCTAATCAAACAAGTCAGTAATTGCGCTTGTTAGGACAGGAACAGCCAGGGAGAGCTCTCTGACCAGCCACCAGAGGTCACTTGCAGGTTCTATCTCTGGGCTAATTGATTTGAGGAGCATAGGTTTTTAGGGATTTGAATTGTAGAACTGGAACAAGTGGCAAATACGGTCCACATGATCACACCCGAAATAGGGCAATAGACTGAACCAATCCTGGAACCATCAGCAAGGCCAACTCCAGAAATTAACCACCAGCTCAGCCTAACAGACATTATCTGAAAGTGATGAATAAAGCTCAGCCCTTTATAATTCTAGTGTGAAAACACATCTATTGCCTATACTTTGGGCTTATTAGACCTGAGAACTCTTACTATACAGACACAGACATGTTACCATAATACCCAAATCTATAAAATACATTATTAGGACCAGTGTTCTTGGAGATTTTGTTGTCAAACATTCCTTGAATATCACTTAAATCTTGAGAATATTGAGCAAGAAGGGGGTTTTAAATCTGGTTACGTTCCCACTCCCCCAGCACATAAGAGACAAAAACTTTCCAGAGAGGAAAGCTCATGAAAATTCCCTTCAGGGATTCTAAGGCACCATCATTACTATGCAAGAATTTCCTCTCTTCCTAGGAAAACAGATGGGGTTTACAGAGACTACTTACTGCTGATTTTTTGTCAGCAAGCTATGATTTAAAGACAGTCTCAGTCTGCTTTCACCAAGAGAGGCTGTGAAGGTCACTGAGAGGCAAAAACTAGTCTCTGCATACACCTGGCTTAGAAATCCTGCCCCCTCATTTTGATGTGTCTGCATATTAAGTGGGGGAAAAAATATGTATCCCTATAAAAGGCAAACACTACAGGCCCATGGAGTTATCTTGAGTTTTTTCTGCCACAAGAAGAGTAAAACTCACAACAACAACAAAATACATTACTACACTTCTTTGGAAAAGTCACCAAATTTTTCCCTGTCTTTGAGCAAGTCATTCATGGTATCCAGGCTTCCCTGGGATCTCAGTTGGTAAAGAATCTGCCTGCAATGCAGGAGATGCCGATTGGATTCCTGGGTCAGGAAGATCCCCTGGAGAAGGGAAAGAAAGGTACCCACTCCAGTATTCTTGGGCTTTCCTGGTAGCACAGATGGTGGTAAAGAATCTGCCTGCAATGCAGGAGACTTGGGTTCAATCCCTGGGTTGGGATGATCCCCTGGAGACAGGAATGGCAACCCACTCCAGTATTCTTGCCTGGAGAATTCCATGGACAGAGGAGCCTGGCAGGCTACAGTCCATGGGGTCACAAAGAGTCGGACATGACTGAGCGACTTTCATTTTGAGCAAGTCTATTCCCTCGTTAAGGGACACCCAGAAGTTTTGAAGAAACACTCACCGGGAGCCAGCGACCAATGTCTCCTGTGTGAAGCCAGCCATCCTTGTCCAAGGTTTCCTGTGTCTTCTCGGGCTCCTTCAGGTATCCTTTGAACACGTTGTGGCCCCTGATGCAGATCTGTACAGAAGTTGGGAGGCGATGGTGACAACAGCAAAGGCTGCTACAAACACCTACTCCCGCCTTTCATCTTTTTTTTTCCTGCCACCTTGATTCATTTGACGCTTCCACTATACGTATGAGGAACACTGGCTTCCCTAGTGGGTCAGATGGTAAAGGATCTGCCTGCAATGTGGGGAACACGAGTTCAATCCCTGGGTTGGGATTGAAGATCTCCTGGAGCAGGGAATGGCTATCCACTCTAGTATTCTTGCCTGGAGAATGCCATGGACAGAGGAGACTGGTGAGCTACAGTCCATGGGGTTGCAAAGAGTCGGACACAACTGATTGACTAATACCAATGACACTAATGAAGAGCGCCGGATTTTAATTTCTATTGTGGGGGACAAAGTTAGACTCCAAGACATTGAAGTCCTAAAATTCTCGAAAGAACCAAACACAAACTTGCTCACAAGTGTGTGCTTTTTCTGATACACACATCCCCACCACGATTATGTAAAAAGGACTGCTGGGCACAGCCTACTTGCCTCTCCTTCATTGTTCACGGCAAAGTAGTTCATATCAGGTACATCTTCCAGCTTCACATGATTGCAAGCCATGGGGACTCCAACGTGGCCTAGAACACACCACAATGAATCAGCCAGGATACTGGGAAATGGTGATAACTCCAGCCATGTTTGAGAGATATTTATGGATTAACTCTAGAAGAATAAAACTGAAAAGTCATTTGGCAGTGCCAGACAGTCGAGATAGAAAAGCCTGGACCAACCCTTAGATTTAGGATCTGCCACATTCATCCAGAGTATTGAGGCTATCTAAACACCCAAATCCTAGTTTATCTAGAACTGTTCACCCAGCCATTGCACCCACTGTCCAGTAAACAAAGAACCTACCTGATTTCCAATCCCTAGGTAATGTAACTGTACAGCCAGCAGTGCATTCTGTTTGACCATAAGCTTCAAACACCTGTGTGAACCAAAGAAGGGCTTTGAGAGTTACTCAAGATACAGCAGGAGCTGGCCATGCCCTATGGCCAGACATGAAGAAAGCAAGGTGTCTGAGAGCTGGAGGACACTTAGTGTCCTAAAACCTTGGATTCGTGAGAGCCTGAGCTGCTGGGTCTTTGCAACTGTGGATTCACTAAAAAACCAAAAGGGTCCAGAAATTGACCAAAGTATGGAAACATACTATACTTCGGGAAATGTGGCACTACAAGCTGATGGGGAAAAGAGAGTTATTCATTAAGTGACATGCAATCCAATGGCAACTGGACTTGAACCTAGGCAAGGGCATGCTACTGAAGGAGCTAAAGAAAGTGAGAAGTATCTTTCAAGGGAAATAGCTATGGTGTAGAACAGGGGTTGGCAAACTTCTGTATATAAGACCAGAGAGTGAATATATTTGACTGTATGAGCCATTTGGTCTCTATGTCAATGACTCATCTCTGCCAATATAGCACCAAAGTGGCAGTAGACAATACATAAATAAATAAGTATGGCTGTGTTCCACCAAGACTTTATTTACAAATAGAGGGAACAGGCCAGATTTGGTCTGTAGCACAGACCAACTGCTGGTATAAAGGATAACCTTGACTGGAGAGGGGCTGTGGGGGAAACACATGCACAGTCTGAAGTGGAGATGGGGTCTGTCCCAGGCAGAGCTGCTGGAAGAGAGGAAGGCATTTCTGGGAGGGATATGACATAGGGCCTTCTGATCTATGGGTGTTAGGAGCTGAGGGAAAGGAAGGAAAGGAAGAAAGAGGAACTCTGGCCTTGGCATCAATTCAGAATCTGTTGTGAAGACAGTTATACACATAGGTGGTACTTGATGAGGACAAGGCTGTTTGCTTCATTCATACTGTGCATGTTGGCTGAAAGAATGAACTAGTTAGCCATCGAGGGGGAAAATATGAGACTATCTGTACTCAAGCCCTTTTACTAAATTCCAGATGGAGCAGAGACTTAATTGAAAAAGGCAAAACCACAAGGTTACCAGAAAATCTGGGTGAAAACAGTTTTATGCAATATTGAGGGTTGGGTCAGGAAGCCTAAGGTCTAAGCTCTTATAAAACCACATAAAAAAGGTGACTCAGTGCAAAAACATTTAAAACTTTTATCTAGCAATACACAGCGCAAAAGATGAGACTAGGACATACACTTGTAACACAACAAAGATTGATTTTATTACTATTCGAATTCTTAGAAAGCAAGGTGAAAGAGAACCAAACTCTCCTTTGCTCTTTTTTCTATGAGGAGGTAATGTAGTAATTCATGAAAGCAATACAAGTGCCAGTAAACAATAGAAAGGATGTTTAGGGACTTCCCTGGTGGTCTAGTGGTTAAGACTCTGCATTTCCAATGCAGAGGTCTTGGGTTCAGTCCCTGATTGGGGAACTAAGATCTGCGTGCCTCACAGTGCAGCCAAACACACAAAACCTCACAAATACTATTAAATGCATCTGTGAATGTTCAATGCGATGAAGGCAAGGGAAAAAAGAGCCCCCCAAAAGATATTTGGTGTTAATAAAAGAAACAAAGCTGTAATAAGATTTTTCAAGTATCTATTTGGCTAAGATTTAAATGACTGAAAACATCTATCACTAGCAAGAAGGTGGGGCTATCAGGACTTGTGCTTTATTTGCAGGAATGTATAAGAAAGACAAGACCCTTCTGAGGAAGTGTGAGCATTAACATTAACATGTAAAAAAAACTCATATACTTTGGCCCAATAATTCCCACTTGCAAAGATTTATCCTAAATTGATAGTTGCATAAATATGCACAAATATCCTTATCATCTCATTGATTATAACAGCAAAAAAAAAAAATGATATCTATCAATAGGAAACTGGGTTTCCTAGGTAGCACAAGTGTAAAGAATCCCCCTGCCAATGCAGGAAATGTAAGAAACACAGGTTCAATCCCTGGGTTGGGAAGATCCCCTGGAGGAGGGCATGACAATCCAGTCCAGTATTCTTGCCTAAAGAACCCCATAGAGAGAGGAGGCTGGTTGGCTACAGTTCATAGGGTCTTTAAGAGTCAAGAGTTGGACACGACTGAAATGACTTAACACGCATCAACAGGAGACTAGTTATTTGGGTACATTCAATAAATGATTACAAAACCATTAAAATGATGTTTATTTGACTAGGATCAATATGGACGGGGCGAGCACTGCTTAACAAGTATATTAGAACACGGATGTCATTTTTTAAAGATGATACTCCATTTATCGTTATTATAAAACATCAGATGTATTTCCCATATAATAATATCCTCTAACTCACTTTGCACCTAACTGTTTGTACCTCTTACCCTCCTACCCCTAAATTGCCCTTACCCACCACTTGGACTTTGTTCTCTGTATCTGTGAGCCTGATTCTTTTTTATTACATTCATTAGTCTGTTGCATTTTTTAGATTCCACATATAAGTGACGTCACATAGAATTTGTCTTTGTCTGATTCATTTCACTTGGCATAATGCCCTCCAAGCCCATTCACACTGCTGCAAATGGCAAAGTTTTGTTAACATTGATGCTGTTTGTGTCAAGGTTTCTGTATACAGATGCATTAAGCAGTGACTGGAAGGATATTTTCTCTTGACTTTGAGTTTCTGGCTGACTTTCTCCTTGGCACTTTTCATTTGTGTTTTCATTTTTATTTAAATAGTGAGTTTTACTTGTGCAAAAGTGAAATTAGCTATCATCCCCAAAAGGTGCCTATTGCCTGAATGGGAAGGAAAGAAGAGGTGATGTATGGATATATATAACGAATTCACTTTGCTGTACAGCATAAACTAACACAACATTGTAAAGCACCTACACCCTAATAAAAATTTTTAAAAAAAAAAGTACTTGGCCTACCAGACATCCCAGTGCTGCCCGGAGGAACGTCAAGATGGGAGGTGAGATGGGGGCAGCTCCGGTGATCAGGAACCGAACCTTCCCACCCAGGCTTTCCTGTTTAATAGAAACAAAAGACCCGCTGAAAACTATTCCCTCGGCTTTAGTCTCCTGCATTGCAAAATGGGCAGAACAGCCTACTTATCCAGTGTTGTCATAAGGATTAAACTAATTAATTCACACAGCACTTAGAAAGGGTCCATCATTGTAGAAAAGAACTTAAAGGGTTGGCTCTTATGGTAACCACCATCCACAGCGGGAACCAGACCTGCATTTTTTTTTTTTTTTACATTTCCTCAGGTAATTTGTATTGTTGGATCTTTCAAATTACTTAGGACTCTCAACAGACCACCCAAGAGAATGAAAGAGCTAGAACCTAAGAAAAATCCACTTTCTGTATTTCAGCCAAATCCCTTTAGTGACAACGTTGTCTGAGAGAGATCTCAAAAGGCTGAGTGAACGCAGAAAGTGCCAAAGGGTCTCCAGTTAAAGAGACGCTTGACCATCAAAGGAAAAGCAAAGTATGCTGAAGCTGAGGGCAGCCCAGACACATACCTGGCTCCATCAGGATCTACCCAGCATACCTGGATCTTTCCAAAGATGAGCTTGTCCCACAGACTGTCACGTCTGATGATACCCCTTTTCACTTCACGGAATTTACTGGCAACAGCTAAGTTCAACAAGAACTTCTTCAAGGGTGTCTTGGCTTCATTTTGTACCTGCAGGAGTGAGAGGAGTGACAGCTCCTCTTAGTTGGAAACCTACTGGATACTCACCAAAGCCATTCATCAACAAACAAGAGATAGCGCTTCCTAGCATCAAAAGCGGAGAAGGCAATGGCAGCCCACTCCAGTGTTCTTGCCTGGAGAATCCCAGGGACGGGGGAGCCTGGTGGGCTGCTGTGTATGGGGTCGCACAGAGCCGGACACGACTGAAGTGACTTAGCAGCAGCAGCAGCAGCATCAAAAGAAAGTGACTCTTATTCATGCACTGGTATGCTGAATAATGATGAAAGTTCATGCTAACAAAGAAGTGAAGTTCATACACACACACAAAGCTCCAGCTCCTCCAAATTCCTTGTCCTTAGCAAAAAACCTTGACAATTAATACAGCATGTCCCCAAAAGGTAGCATCTATCTACAAAGTTACCCGGGAGTACTGATGAAACAGCTGATTCTGTACCTGTTAGGGCTTTTGATTTAGGATCATATGTATGTATGTTATATAGTATCATAATATTACAAAGAAAATTTTTCACTGACCAGTTTTGAAGGTCACTGGGGCACCAGTGCATTATTTTCAAGACTGATAAATAAAGGGGGCAAAAATCAAATATTTGTGCCTTCCTGGAAGACTCTCAGCTAATGAAGGCAAGAGAAATGCTTGGATTAGAAAAATCACCATTTTCCTAACCTTAATGAAAAACAGAGCAGAGATCAATAACAGCTAAATCTGTCATGAGGCCATGAAATTTTGGCTCATCTCCTTATTAGACCTGACTCTGGACAAGCTATTTAACCTCCAAGGTTCAGTCTCATCATCTGTAAATTAGGGATAATAAATGTTGGTGTGATTTCCTGGGTTTTTGTAGGAATGAAATGATGGAATGTATATGAAATATTTACCATGGGCTTAGCACCTCAGCAAGAAGCACCCTAACCAGCAGGTGTTATGGAACCAGAGTAACAATTTCCAAGTCAGCTGAATTTTGAGAGGTTCCTCAAGTCTCTGAATTAATCTGTTTCTCCATATCACATCCAAGTAATCTCATCCAGAGGAAAGGGGGTTTCATTTGTACAATTTTTCATGGCCGCATTTGTAAGTGTGGCTGTAAGTGGATGCTGGTGGGGTGGGGGTGAGGGTGGAGCTGGAGCACAGTTCCTAGCAACACAGAGTCTCTAGGAGCTGTAGTCAGGCCTAAAGCCCTGCACAGCTCAGGGCCAGCCCAGCAGAAGCAAGGTAAGTACCTTATCATAGACCTTGTTAAGGAGTCGAGGCACTGTGGGGAACAATGTGGGCTTCAGGGTCCTCATGTCGTCAGGCAGCAGCCGAATGTCTCCTTGGAAGAATCCGACTTTGGCTCCACAAGAGTACACGATGACCTAAAAGCAAAACCAGAGCGTGGGGCTCAGAGCCAAAGAACCTCTTTGAGTCGGGTCTGTTTGGGACAAAATTAAGGACATCCAATGGGCACTTTGATGTGAAGAGTTGACTCATTGGAAAACACCCTGATGCTGGAAGACTGAAGGCAAAAGGAGAAGGGGGTGGCATAGGATGAGATGGCTAGATAGCATCACCGACTCAATGGACTTGATTTTGAGCAAACTCTGGGAGACAGTGAAGGACAGGGAAGGCTGGCAGGTGGCAGTCCATGGGGTCTCAAAGAGTCAGATACTACTTAGTGACTGAACAGCAACAAAAATGCACACTTTTCTCTGGACCCCCTCACCCCTGACACTTCATGTACCCAGAACTCTGAGACCCTACTCCCTAGACAGGATGACACTCACCTCTGCTGAGGTGGCAGGACAGGTAAGTCAGATTGTGAGGCTGCAGGCCCACCCCTATTCCACCCATGGCTCTGGGTGAGTGTCTAAGGCATCGTTTCTAAGAGCCTGTTCATTACATAGCACTAAGAAAAAAGCACTCAAACTAGAACACGCCTACAGTGGTTAAGACCATCTCAATTTCAGAAGTGATAAAATGTGAAAACTCCCGAAGTTTTCACGTATATTCACGGAATATACATCAAGGCTGTATATTGTCACCCTGCTTATATAACTTATATGCAGAGTGCATCATATGAAATGCCAGCTGGATGGAACACAAGCTGGAATCAAGATTGCCAGGAGAAATATCAATAACCTCAGATACACAGATGACACCACCCTTACAGCTGAAAGCGAAGAACTAAAGAGCCTCTTGATGAAAGCAAAAGAAGAGAGTGAAAAAGTTGGCTTAAAACTCATCATTCAGAAAACTAAGATCATGGCATCCGGTCCCATCACTTCATGACAAATAGATGGGGAAACAATGGAAACAGTGAGAGAGAGAGACTTTATTTTTTTGGGCTCCAAAATCACTGCAGATGGTGATTGCAACCATGAAATTAAAAGATGCTTGCTCCTTGGAAGAAAAGCTATGACCAACCTAGATAGCAAATTTAAAAGCAGAGACATTACTTTGCCAACAAAGGTCTGTCTAGTCAAAGCTATGGTTTTTCCAGTAGTCATGTTTGGATGTGACAGTTGGACTATAAAGAAAACTGAGCACCAAAGAATTGATGCTTTTGAACCGTGGTGTTGGAGAAGCCTCTTGAGAGTCCCTTGGACTGCAAGGAGATCCAACAAGTCAATCCTAAGGGAAATCAGTCCTGAATATTCATTGGAAGGACTGATGCTGAAACTGAAGCTCCAATACTTTGGCCACCTGATGCGAAGAACTGACTCATTGGAAAAGACCCTGATGCTGGGAAAGATTGAAGACAGGAGGAGAAGGGGACGACAGAGGATGAGATGGTTGGATGGTATCATGAGTTTGATGGACATGGATGGACTCGATGGACATGAGTTTGAGCAAGCTCCAGGAGTTGGTGATGGACAGGGAAGCCTGGAGTGCTGCAGTCCATGGGGTCACAAAGAGTCGGACACAACTGAGCAACTGAACTGACTGAAAATGTGAAAAACACACTGATTAGAATTAATATTATATTAATCAGATATCAGCACTTTAACCCAAGGAACCGAATCTTCCATTTTAGCATTTCATGTACCAACAGATAAGCTGGTTGAAGAGGTATTTAAGCAGGGATCAGAGAGGGGACTTTCCATCCCTAATGACACCTGTGTTTTTGCTTTTGGTTCTCAAGCCAGCCTCAGAATAGCCTGAAAAGCTAGATGACCACTCACAGAAGGCCAGCTCTTCTCCAGTGCACGTGCCATGTCAGCAGCTCCCCCTGACACACTCTGGACACCTTATCTGGATCAAAGTTTCCTTCTTCGCCCCTCTGTGGGGAACTTCCTTTTCTTTAAGCCTAGATCTTTTCAAAACCTCTAGCCCAAAGAAAAGAAAAAACAATGCCTCATCTCCCCGCGCAGGATAGATGTAAGCTCCAGGCTATGAGCTCCAAGGATTTGCCGGCACCCTGTGTGAAAGCAGGAGCAAGCATTCACCCCATGGGATACAGACAGACTCCACACAGGAAGACTCTGCAACAGGTTAGGGGTGACGCCAAGATTAGGACTCAGCTGTGACAACTCCCTGCTGCCCGTGCCCTCACATTAAATAGTAGACTGCAAATGTTGCAGAGCTGCCCTTGGAATAAATGTGGGACTAGCAAGTCAGGACCCTCTTTTCACACACCTGCTAGGAATATAGGATCTTACCTGTACAATCCTTTCAAACATATGAGCCAAGGGGAGGTAGGATATAGACACGTCCTCAGGATTGGGCTCAAAAACACCCTAGAGATCAGGAAATGGAAAAGAGACAACAATGGGTTAATGTCAATTTCCTCTTCCAAAGAGGATTTAAACACTTCTTTCTAGGACTGCTGCATACAGCTGTGCAGATGTGCCCTGTGTAAATCTAAGGGCTGCTCTAACTGCATTGAGTGTGGAGATCTGCAGTGACCCTAACAGAGCAAAACTCTATGGGACTTCCCCAGAGGTCCAGTGGTTAAGACTTCACCTTCCAATGCAGAGGGTGTGAGTTCTACCCCCTGGTCAGGGAGCTGAGATCCCATGTACCTTGTAGCCCCCCAAAAATCAAAACATAAAACAGAACCAATACTATAACACATTCGATAAAGACTTTAAAAATGGTCCAGATTAAAAATATATATATATATATATTAATAAATAAATAAAAGGGCAAAACTCCAGACAAAGATGTACCGGTATTCATCCACACTCAGGCCTTCAATCAGTTTTTTCCCTCTCTGCCTCCTCTCACTTTAAGATTAAAATCTTACGACAGATTTACATTTTAATGAGGGCCTTGTTTTCAATTGACCACTGACCTCCGTACATTTGAGAAAACCAGAAGCATTGGAAACAATATTTGCATGGGTTAACATGGCTCCTTTGGGATCACCTGTAGGAAACAAGAGGTGAGAAGATGCAGTAAGTGACTAACAGGTTGTCTCTGGCATTGAAATGAGAAGCTACATTCATTTGGTTCCGTTCCATGGAGCCGAGAACTTCTTCTGTCCCCGGGTCTTTTTATGAATGGTGTAAATGACTCTGCTTATGAATGACTGATACCCCCAGAAACGCTACTCTGACTGCATTATTATGCTACTCTGACTGCTACCACACAGGGCACAGCCGCAGTCTCATATTGCAACAAAAAAGAATCCAAGTGGCCCCCACCCTGCCTTGTGCTGTTTTCATGTTGAAGACTTCAGATCTAACAATATTACCTAGCCATCACTTTATAAACGGGGCACAGTGGAATGGCTATGACTTCTAGATTATTATGGTTCAAATTAAAAGTTACTAAGAGTTCTAATAGCTAGGTAGCTACATAGAGGGGGAGAAAGAGAACACGGAATGATCTGTTTAGATCTACCACTGGGCTATCTTGATTGAGTGAAGCCATTCAAGTGATGTTGAGAGAGTGGTAGGCTGGGGGAGGAAGTTGACTTTATAAAGCCATCTTAAAGGCCCTTCCATTCCATAGCATGTAAACTGCTCCTGGTTGTTCATTGAAATGTGTTTGCTTATGCTTGGGTTTTTCTAAGTGGGCAACCATATTCAGAAGTCTTAGATTATAAGTCCCTCAGGATAGGGCTGCTTGTAAAGTATATTTACCAGCCCACCAGTGGTCAGTGACTCAAGCCACGTTTTTGGCCAACTAGGGGCATGTGGGGCAACTTCCTGGGCACTGACCTGTGGTCCCACTGGTAAAGCAAATGATGCTGAGATCTTCTGGTGCAGGAGGCTGGAGAGGGAAGCATAAGGGCTTAGTCTACTGTGAGCTTTGAGAGCTGAAGATGGCAAGACTCAAGATCAGGCAGAAGAAAACTTACCACGGGTTTTCTGAAGTTCTCTTTGCCTAAATTCTGCATGAACAGAAAAGCAAGAAAGACATTAGTTGAGATAGACAGTCTTAGGACAAATACAGTCCTCTTTTCCTTTTGCATGTGAACACCTCTGCAGGAATACAACCCAAATTCCAACCCAGGTCAGGCCCAAAAGCCAACATTCAGGCACAATGGAAGCCTCAGGGTAGAGTATAAGTTCTCTATAATACCAACTTATGAGGGCAGATCCCAAATGTCCAAACTTCCCATCAGACTCTCAAGGTTCAGTCTTCCAGGACCATTGCTAAATCATTTTAAATAAAATGAATAATTGACATTTCAAGGCTTACTGCACATTATATTACTGCCCTGAGCACTTTATGTTCTCTCATTAACTCTTTAAATCTCCTTTGTGAAGTAGGGATGGTTTCATCTTCATGTTACAGAGGGGGAAAAGAAGATGTGGTGCAACTGGTCCCAGGTCACATAACTAATGGATGTGGAGCTAGAAGGTGAACCCAGGAAGCCTGGTTCCAGGATCACCCCCCTCTAACTACTTCTGTATTTATAAATTCTCTACTTGGAAGTCTGTCTGCTGGCCACAGACCTTCCTCCCCCACTGGCAGGCTTTCTGAGTTGTCTTGGGGAAATGATTCCCATAGCTTAATAGCATGAGTGTAATTGACTCCTCCCCTGCCACCTCTGGAGGACATCAACTTGCTTTCTTGTATGGAAGTCCTGCAAGTTGCCCACAGTGTGAGACCACCCTTCTGGCTGGCAGTTGAGCTTCAGTCCCCTACCTCAGCATCAAACAGGGATAAGATTTCAACTCCACATTTCTCCCCTCTCTTCTTCAGGTCATCCTCAAAGGGATCCATGAGGATGACCAATTTCAGGCCTGGGGCGAGGCCCTTTTCCACATTACTGATCAGGACTAATGCCTTTTGGGGTGTATCACAGATTACCATGGCGATATCAGCTGAAAGCAGAAAGAGAGCCGGAGGTCAGCCTCTTGTGTTGGTGTGCATCTGATTTTCTCACAAAGAGGAAAAGATTTTTGAAAATGTCAAAACTACTGGATCCCTAAAGGAGATTATGTTTGTAAACCAGATTTATAATGTATAAAATCGGAAACATTCCATTGATAATAAAATAAACTTAATTGAAACAGAAGCACTTAGTTTCCTTGCACACTGCCAACCATTTATAGTTTCTAGAGGAGCCACAAAATTCCTTCAGGTTAAGAATACAGACAACACACTTGGTCACATATGTGGTCCTGTCCATTTGCTTTGTTTAGGGGCATGGGGAGGAGGGATTACAAGGGGAAGGAGAGGGCAAGTAGGATTTTAGCAGACAAGCATTTTATAGTTTTTAATGGTAGCAATTGCTTTGATACTTGTTTGCACAAATGGAAACTTTCTGATTAAGTCTATAGTTCCAATGGATCTACTCACTTAATCTACCAGTTCTGTGATGGAAGGTAACATCTAGTATATCTCTTATTTGCCCATTGAACTTGAATTTGTTTCTCTAACAATAGTCATATTGTCTACAGACTCACCATGGACATGGACATTGGTACATGCTGGTGAAAACTATACTCATTTCGATTTACAAGAGTAGGAAATTAAACCAGTAGTTCCATAGTGATACAGTCAATTAAGTGATTTATTCACTCACTCTATGGCCTTTCATCCAGGGTGGCCAGTGAAAATAGCTCACTGCCAAAACTATATTGTCATATTACGCTACCTTGAAGCATTTCATTGAAACTTCTGAGTATATCCCCGATTCATGGGCTTTTTCTAACTTCCCTCTAAATTATATCCTAGGTGCTATGGGACAAGAGAGACTTGAGCATTTTTCTGATCACAGCATTATAAGTCTGTTAACAAAAACCAATAATGAGGAAATACTCCGCATCAAGAAAGAATCAAGTTAAAATGTAATAGCAAAATTTTACCCTTGTTGATGATGTATATGACAGCTTCTGCTCCCAAGGTGTCATACAGGGGCACAGCTACCATGGAGTATGTGTAACAAGCGAACTCAGAGATGACCCACTGTATGGAGAGATGTTCAAATAAGGACTAGCATATGCTTTGATGACGAAGTGTGTTAATTCAGTCATTTAGTCAACAAATGCTTATTTGGTGGCTCTGTGTTAAAAGAAAGAATCTTCAGTTGTGCCATGTGAAATCTAGTTCCTTGACCAGGGATGGAACCCAGACTCCCAGCATTTGAAGCACAGAGTTTTAACCACAGGACCATCAGGGAAGTCCCCTCAAATCTCTTTTTTTGTGTGATGCTTTAGGGACTGCCATTGCTGATGCTATAAAATATAATTAAATAAAGGAGATAATGTGGGTACCGAGACAACTATTAAAACAAAGGTAGAGTGTAATAAGTTCTATCCATAAAAGGTACAGAAAGCATTAGGGGAGTCTTAAGGAAACAGAGTCACTCTCAGGGATGGAGTAAAGCTATCTGGAACTACTTTGGGAAAAGTGACGGAAATTGGGCAGGGCTCTGAAGGACAGGTAGGATTTGGTTATGGAGATGGAGACAGAGAAGGATGAAGGAAGTGAATGAACAAAGCAGGATTGCATGACATCACTACATATACATCAGAAAGCATAAAGAGTGACAGGAAGTGAATTGGGCTGATGGGTCAGAACCTGATAATGGTGGGTCTTAAATGTCATTATGAACTGAATTATGTTCCCCCTTAAATTCATGTCAAAGCCCTAACACCAAGGCAATTGTTTTTGTTGATAGCACCTTTTAAAAAGAATTAAGGTGAAATGAGATCATAAAGCTCAGCTGGTAAAGAATCTGCCTGCAGAGTACAGGAAGCTTGGGGCTGGTGCACTGGGATGACCCAGAGGGATGGTATGCGGAGGGAGGTGGGAGGGGGGTTCAGGATGGGGAACACGTGTACACCCGTGGCGGATTCATGTTGATGTATAGCAAAACCAATATAATGTTGTAAAGTAATTAGCCTCCAATTAAAATAAATAAATTTAAATGAAAAAAAAAAGAATCTGCCTGCAATACAGGAGACCCTGTATTCAATTCCTGGGTTGGTTAAGATTCCCTGGAGAAGGGATAGGCTACCCACTCCAGTATTCTTAGGCTTCTCTGGTGGCTTAGCTGGTAAAGAATCCGCTTGCAATGCAGGAGACCTGGGTTTGATCCCTGGGTTGGGAAGATCCCCTGGAGGAAGACATGGCAACCCACTCCAGTATTCTTGCCTGGAGAATTCCATGAACAGAGGAGCCTGGCGGGCTACAGTCCATGGGGTCACAAAGAGTCAAACATGATTGAGTGACTAAGCACAGCACAGCACAGAGCTCATAAGGATGAGACCCTGATCCAATATAACTACTGTCCTTATAAGAAGAGGAAGACACACTGGGGATGGCAGAGAAAAAGTCAAGTGAGGACACAGCAAGAAGGCAGCTGTCTACAGCCAAGAAGAGAGGCCTCAGGAGAAACACACCTGCTGACACCTTGATCTTGAACTGGAGATCTTGAATAGACTCTAGGACTGAGAAAATTAATTTCTGTTGTTTAAGCCACCAGTGTGTGGTATTTTTTTTATGGCAGCCCTAATAGACTAAGATACCAGGTTTGGTGTTAAGTTCCTGAACTAGAGTCAAGAATATCTCTGAGGCTGGGTTAAGGGAAGATGAAGTATATAGATGCACCCAGAAGTGCAGCCAGGCTTGCCCCCACCTTGGATTTTCAGTTAAACAACTGGCTTGGGTAAGCATATGTCATGCAACTATTCCAAAACACACAAAGGTTTTTCTCTGAGGATATTGGGTCTAATGACTTCACCTGAACTTGGAGATAAGCTTAATTCCAATCATT